>NC_069714.1:15064729-15267229 GCF_027358585.1 Pangasianodon hypophthalmus
TGAGTGTGAGGGAAGATGTCAAATAAATACATTCAATAAACACTTTATTAGGAACACCTGTACACCTACTTATTCATGCAATTATGTAATAAGTCAATCGTGTGGCAACAGTGCAAACCATAAAATCAGGCAGATAAGGGCCAGCAGCTTCGGGTAATGTTCACATCAACCATCAGAAGGGGGGAAAAAAATGTGATCTCTCTGGTTTTGACCATGGCATGATTGGGATTTTCGTGTACAATAGTCCTAGGGTTTACTCAGAATGGTGCAATAAAGAAAAAACACCCAATAAGCAGCAGTTTTGCAGATGGAAACGCCTTGTTGATGAGAGAGGTCAACAGAGAATGGCCAGACTGGCTCGAGCTGACAGAAAGGCTACAGTAACTGAGATAACCACTCTGTACAAACACTTCGAAAATTGAGACGGATGGGCTACAACAGAAAAACACCACATCAGGTTCCACTTCTGTCAGCCAAGAACAGAAAGCTGAGGCTACAGGGGACACAGGCTCACCAAAACTGGGCAGTTGAAGACTGGAAAAACTTAGCCTGGTCTGATGAATCTCGATTTCTGCTGAGGAGGCACACAGAAGGTAGGGTCAGAATTTGGCATCAACAGCATGAATCCATGGATCCAACCTGCCTTGTGTCAACAGTCCAGGCTGGTGGAGGTGGTGTAATGGTGTGGGGAATGTTTTCTTGGCATACTTTGGGCCTGTTAATACCAATCAATTTGAGTATTGCTGCTGACCATGTGCATCCCTTCATGGCCACAATTTACCCATCTTCTAATGGCTACTTCCAGCATGATAATGCACCATGTCATAAAAGAAAAGTCGCCTCAAACTGGTTTCATGAACATGACAATGAGTTCAATGTTCTTCCGGGGCCTTCCCAGTCACTGGATCTGAATCCAGCAGAACACCTTTTGGATGTGGTAGAACGGGAAATACACAGCATAAAAGTGCACCTGAAAAATCTGCAGGAATTGTGTGATGCAAGATGGAAGAGAATCTCCAAGGAATTTTTTGGAATCTATGCCATGAAGAATTGAGGCTGTTTCAAGAGTAAAGGGAGGCCCCAAACAGTATTTGAGTGTGTGTGTATATATGTATATAAGAGAGAGAGAGAGAGAGAGAGAGAGAGAGAGAGAGAGAGAGAGAGAGAGATGCAGATTTGTAGATACGCAGAGAAAGACCTGTCTGGGGATATGAGGCTAAGTTGGCCTGAAATGAGTGATAGCTATTTGTCTCCTGACGTCAGTCCTCTCAACACTGATAATCATATTTGAAAAACAGCCAGCCAGAACACAAGCTCTAAGCTGCTCATTCCTTTTTCTGAAAATTTTCATTTAAAATACAAGAGGCTGATAAATAAAGTCCTAGCATTCTCCATTTCCCCTGTCCATCTGAGCTAGGCACAGCAGTCACAAACAACTTCATAAGGCTATACAAACACCTAGACGCACTCCAAAATGCACACTTATTGCAAGGACAAAAGCAATATTGCAGCATTCAGTCACACTGGAGCAGAGCAATAACCTCAGCACCTGTCCCGAGCCATCAGTGGAAACCAGATGAAACACCCAAACCGATCTCAGTTGGGCACAATGTGTCAGTGGAGTGAGTGCTGTCTGGTTACAAAATACCAGCTGTGCCCAAACACTGTGTTCAGTCTGTAATAACAGCTATGTGGGACATAAATCTAAGCAGTTATAAAGGAGCTGGATAAACGATAGAAAGAGAGAGAAGCACAGGCTGGCAGTGAGTAGTAAAGAAAAGCCTCTGTGTTTCATAAGCACCAAAAAGCCATAAAAGTAATTATGACATGACACAACTTCTTCCTCTTCCTTCATTGATCCGCTAGAAAAAGGATGAAGGGGATGAGAAAGTGGTCCCTCAGCATGTTTGAGGAGTCTGCCAGGAGGGTGGGGGGCAGAACGGAAGAGCTAGGACAGAGACAGAAAAGAGAGGGTGAGAATGAGCTGTAGGCAGACAGGCGGGAGGATGAGTTCCGGCTCCCAGGGCTCCGTGCTGGAACAGACAGTAACCTTAGCTCCTATTACAGCTCTGTCATGCTGAGCTTTTCTCCTCCTCCTGAATGATTTCCTGTCAGGTCTCACTAGGGCATATAGACAAGCACAGATGGACACACAGACGCTTTTCTCCAAAGACCTATTGCAGGTTTTCACAGTTTCTCAGCATTTGAACTTACAATGAACATTACAAGTTAATCATAGTTTGAGTGACAAATTTTCCATTCGTAGATCCAACACTAAAGCTGTTTGCCCTTTAGCTACAATTAGTTTCAACCATATTCCTATTTTATTATTTCATACACTTTCACACGCTGTCTGCAGCGCTTCTCTCTCTGAGCTTGTTGCTACTCTACAGAGAGTACAGCTGGTGGTGGCAGGGCTTTATTGGAAACAGCCGCTGCAGCCTGTATCAGTGCCAGGCAGGCACTCCGCCATACTGCCAACAGCTGGCACCAGCAATCAGTCAGGCCCACAAGCAAGGCACGTGAGCATGCAGGGCACGGCCTAGTCTGGGGCATGCGCTGTGAAGAGTTTTCCCCCTTACAGAGAAAGCACATAGGGAGAGATAGATGACTGAACACCACAGACAGACACACAGAGAGAGAGAGAAGAATGAACAAAAGATCAATACTGCCATCCGCTGTGCAGAGCTCTGGATGCATTAAAAAGAAATGCAAAAGGAAAAAAAGCAACAGCATGATAAACATTAAGGACTCAACTATGTTTAGATCAATAATATCCAGATTTATTCATATTTAATCATAATAACTCTATAAATTTCAATATCAATATAAAGACCTCTTGACTATTAAGGGCTTTCTCACATTTGGTCTGAATACTTGAGTCTGCACTCAAGACAGATTCTGGGCTCGCTTAGGGGTGAGGCTCATAATCGCAGGTCAGTCATAATCGCACATACAAGAAATCCTTCTGTACTGTGGGTTGTGCAATGCCATACATCACATTATACGCAGGTTTTACAAAATGATAGGCACTAGAAAACAAACTGAACTAATCACGTTACTCAGCATGTGGGGACAAGGGATTGGTTCTCTGGTTCTACACATCACCTTCATCATGAGCTCCGAGTTTGGAGAAAAAAAAATGCAAGCATAAAAATGACCTAGAAATTAGCAGAAACATCAAACCCCACTGTCACTGCTTTCCTAAAACTGCTGTAAATTGTCAAAGTGCAGTTTGCTGTCTCCCTCGCCTCCGGTCCATATTACAACTCTTCAATTCCATGTGGTTGTCAAGTGGAGGTGGTATGTGTTTGTACATACCAACCCTGTGTGAGGAAGACAGCAGGACAAACAACAGTGTGTGATGGGTTGCTGATGTCGAGAGGTTACTGTACATGTTACCCTAGTCACTGTTTTACAAAATGAACCTGTACAAAACTCAGGCACCCCAGCAGATGAATGATGAATGGTAAAGATGCGGTACTTGGTGTGTGTGTGTGTGTGTGTGTGTGTGTGTGTGTGATGTAGCTAAAATTAAATGCACTAAAAGACTGGGCTTCTGGTTAATAGGGAACGCGGGTGCATTTGGCTGATTCTCTTCTCACCGTTTTCCTTGTTTTTTTGGTTTTTTTTTTAAATGTTTATCTAATTATTTTGAATGGTAGCGTGGTGAGAAGAGAATCAGCCAAATGCACCAGCGTTCCCTATTAACCAGAAGTGAAAATTACACATCACAAGCATGAACACAGGTTGCAGCGGTCCATCAGGGCTCTGCTACACTATATTAATGAGGCATGCCTCTGTTTTAGTCGTTTCCACCATGGTGCCATGGATTCAACTCTCAGCTGCCATTTTTCTCGTATCTTTCTTATTCTTTCCTCCCTGCCCCTTTCTTATTTTTATAAACGCTTGCCAAAAGGCGAGCACTTCCAGCAGTGATGAAGTGTCTTCCCCTTCTGTCCAGACAAAATATGCTGAGACAACCATGATATCAGATTTCTGAGTGGAGCATAGCGATCTGGAATCAGCACTTTGTGCATATGAATGCATGTCTTGTTGAGGGTGAAGCAGTTAGGCTGATGCAAGCCAAATCCCAAGACAATAGTGAAATACAACACAGGAAAACACATTAGAACCGCGAAACATGAAGTTAACTGTCGGCTTTAAGGAGCCACTGAGCATCTCTGGCCAACAGTCTTCTGTAGTTGAGTGCGTGGAGTGTCCTGCACCGTTCGGTGTGTGACTAGAGAGTGTTCTTGTATTAGCTGTTCTGAAAATCAGTATGAGAGAAGAGAAACAGAGGTGACCAATGCAAAGTAGACACTATCTGCATTTTTAATTTCAGGTTTGCAATGAAGAGTGTGCTGTTTAAATTTGAAGACTGTTAAAACACATCCTGAGTGGTGGAAAAATGTTAACTAGGTTAGTTTCTTGGCAACATCCTAAACTACACAATACTGGCACAACTGGCAGCTTTGCTACCTGACAGCTCCAGGGTCCCTAGTTTGATCCTGAGTTTGAGTTACTATCTGTGTGGAGTTTCGCATGATCTCTCAGGTAGGTGGATTGGCTACGCTAAATTGCCCTAGGTGTGAGTATGTGTGGTGCCCTCTGAAGATCTTGTGTCCCAAGGAGACCTTGACCAGGATAAAGCAGTTACTAAAGATGAAGGAATGAAATTATTCCACTACTATGCCGTTTAGGACCAAGTTTTTTTGTAATACTTAATCTTATATGTTTCACAATTACAAAAGCAATCAGCATTCATCATTCAGCATTGACTGGTGCTTGTTCTTCAGTGTCCACTTGGTATGTCAGGGTCCAGATAAAAAGAAAGAAAAGGAACAAAAGAGATAAGATGTTCCTAGGCAAGCCATGAACTGTGTGTGTGTGTGTGTGTCACACAGTGCCACGTGTTGCACAGAGTGCCACCTCCATTCCAATCCATTTCACACGTATGATCGCTAACGCTAACAATGTGCTCCCAGGTCACACTGGAGTGTGAGAGAGACGGAGGACTTCACAAGCTGTGCCTCTGTTAAGAGCAGACGGAGAGCAACACAGCTTGAGGGAAATGAGTGTTAGACAGTGAGGTCTCCAGTGCCAGGCATGCTGGGCCTTGCTGGAATTTTTTGCTGATAAATTCCATAATCATCCATTCCAACCCACATCATGTGGGTTGTCCCCATCAGCATGGGGGTTGTCCCCATCAGCATGGGGGTTTAGTGTTTGCTATGAAACAGTACACAACATTGCTCAAAACGAGTCAACCTCCAACCACTCACTAGTGATGAGCATTTTCAGTCATTTTATAATCAAGGGCTCGAACACTAATCAACAGAATACTTAATATTTAAAATGAGCAACCTGATAAGTGTGTGATTTTTTATTTTTATTTTTGCTTGACTCACAGCACCCATTTACATACAGAAACGTAAACATTGCCTAAGTGATCAAAACATTTAGCATTTAAAGGTAACTGAATATGAATAAGCCTGCCTATAATGTTATACAACCACAGCATCAATACTGTCTGCATTATATACTTATCCACAGGGAAAAATTCTGTCTCTTTGTATGCAAAGGAACTCGAAGGCAATACCATAATTGTAACATTATCTTTTAGATTCAATTTACTTATTATACAGTAATGTTCCTGATACGTAATACAGGAGCCAAATGTAAATTTTTAACTCATTCTCACGTTGGAATAATTATTTTGATAAACTTAGGCTCCCTATATGTGCTCACTATGCAAGGTATAACAGCGTGATTGCAGAACCCATGGTACACTCGTATATACGTAGAACCCATGGTACACTCGTAATACATGGTACACTCGTATATACTGCTTTTGCATTGTAATATCCTCTGACCAACTTTGCACTCAACAGTCTCTGTATTTTCATTAAGAATGAAATGACACACTTGGCTGAGTTTGTGTTGAACACCACCTGTACTGCTGGCCAGAAAGCTCGCTGTGTGTCATGCTCAATAACAGCCTTATAAGGGAGACAAATGCGAGATTCACGCAAAAAAACAGGAGCAATTTAGTGTAGCCAATCCACCTACCTGAATGTTTTTGGGAGGTGGGAGTAAACCAGAGAAATTGGAGGAAACCCACGTGGACATGGGGAGGACACGGGAAACTCTCATCCTTCTAATTGGTAGCACAAAGTCGTTTAGCTCTGAACCACCACTGGCGCTCGGCGTAATACAGTACGTCACAATATCAATATTGTCATATCTATATGTATGACTAATAAAGTCACCTTACTATCAGTGAACACTTATATTATGATAGAATATGTGTTTGGGCATGTGGGTGTGTGTTTTGTACTCGCAAAGGAAAAGCCTGTGGGTGGCAATGATTTCATGCTCCATTAAGACTCCATTTTGATCACGTTGCTGCAGATATTTTTGCCCTCCCAGCCACAGGTCTGCGAAATGTCACTTTCATGTGCATCACATGTTACGCTAGGGGTTATCAACCAAATTGGCGTTATCTACAAATATAATCGAATGCCTGATGACTCCCACAGGATCTCTATCACAGGCTGCCAGAATGCCATCCAGGGTCGAGCACCTGAGAGCAGAGCAGGAGAGATGCTGTTGAGAAACGACAGAACAGTGACAGAAACAGTGACAGTGAGTAGGAGGAGGAAGGGGACACCTGTACAGCCTCACAATACACTCAGTACAACACAACACAATCGCTGATGGCTCATGGCTTCTGTGTGTCTAACGTCTCAACACCTGACTCATCGCCCAGGTGTACAGTTTCCATACAGGCTTTGGATGAGTGTGTTAGTGATCATGTCTGGCTGTGTTCTTCCCAGTGCAACATGAAAGACAAATGTCATATAGCTTAAACTGACAAAAAAACCTGACATGTTTCCCATATATCATTGTGTGAAAGGCAGTGAGGGAAGCAATGATGTAATACCTCACTTACTCCACTTTTTGAAAAAAGGCTCAGAAACACAATGTGTGCTCCACGCTGTTTACAGCTCCTCACTGAAGTAGTCCTCTCAGCCAATAACATCTATGCCTCACCAGTATAATCCCCAAAGGCATGAGCAAACACACAGTCTCTCACATATAAACAACCAGAAAACGAAAACTAAATATTGTTAATTTATTATTGAACGTTAAAAACACACACAGAGACCGTAAAAGGTCTGAAGGATGCCAGTCAGCCATAATGAGCTGCTCCACATGTACTGAATTAGGCAGAGAATGAGTCCATGTGTGCTTGTAATTGCCCATTTTCCAAACTGCTGCCTCTAGACACTGAACTAAGCTGCTTTGTCAGCAAAAGAGGTGTTTTACTTCCTGTGGCTCTAGCTTTGTGCATGGCCGGGTGTCAATGGTTTATGCAAACAGTTTTACATTTGTTATGATGAGAACATTGCAGAGCTGCTCTGCTGTATGAGTGGAATCCAGGACAGCTAATGCACTAAATACACCCTACTGTGAAGCATGGCCACCCTTCTGGGACACGAGACAGTCAGCCAACAGCGAACCAGCTCATTCTGAATAAACAACTAACGCTACGCTAACTCAAATATCCACTCTTTACAAGTTTGGTGAGCAGAAATGCATTTCCACTCAAACACAGGCTCACCATAACTGGACGTTTGAAAATTGGAAAAAGACCAGGCGATATTTCTTTTAATTTCTTCTAACTGACTTTAAGAGGGAGAGAAAAAAAAAGAGAGGCTGGTGAGGGAACTGTTTATAGCTGCTATAAGATAAGTAGTAACAGGAACTAACTTGTTTCACTAATGTTCCACAATATTACATGCAACTATAAGTGGGTAAAAAAGTGTCAGTGTTGTTCTTTAATAAATAAATAAAAATGTAATAATTGGCAAACTGCTGTCATATAAGAGGTTGTTTTAGGCTTTTTGGAAAATAATCATTGCATCAGGCCACAACACTCCACACCGTCATTGATTATTTTCCAGCATGCCCAATCATGTTTTATTCCTTAATTACACAAGCCACTTATAAATAATCTTCTAATGTAACTCATTTAATGAACTCTCAAACAAGAGCTAATTTGAAGCACATTATCTGTTCTACTGTACCTTAGAAATTAATGTTCACACACACACACACACACACACACACACACGCACACACAAACACATACACACACACGGTCAGTGAAAGACACATTATCAGTGCATTATCGGTGTCGCTGTTGCCAAAAATTATTAAGTCAAATCTGTTGGACTACTGTCAGGTTAACTGTCTGGAATTCTGCCTCAGGCCCAATCTGCTGTTTCAAAAAATCATAAGAAAATAATGCAGTCTGTTTTAAATATATTTGTAAATATACTGTACAGATTACAGGCCTCAAAATTCTCATGATTCTAATCGCTAAAACTGTTCCTTCCTTCCTGGAATCCAGTAGAGATTACAAGCAATAATCAGTAGTTTCAAATGTAAAAATGTTTATTATAGTCAGGAGTAAGAGGTTTCTGAAACACATGCAGAGTAAATGGTCCAGTATTGTGTGTGTGCATGAGACAGTTAGGGAGAGTTTTCAGTGGAAGCACATCATGTGACACATACAAAGTAGCCCCCACTAATAAAGCTTGTTATAGCTGATACTTTAAACCCTTCGTTGTATGTTTCTCAATGATTCTAGCTTTGCTACACAAGTGTTTTTTTTGTGAAACTTAATGAACATTTTTTGAGCACATAAAATGGCTGGCATGACTTATAACACTTCCAATAACATTACGATAATTAATCCAAAAGTGACAACTAATTAAATATTAATATGAGAAAAACAGCAACTGTAGTGTTTTTAGTAATTCCAGGCTTATTACATGTCTGCACACTGTGCTCTGGTGGATTTCCAACTCAAACATTAAATCCCAGAGTGCAAGTCGTGTGAAGCCAAGCCAATTAGGTAGAACAGGGTGACAAGGTTAAAGCCTGTTTACAGTACTGTGTGCCCAACAGTGCTGCCTGAGGGCTAACACACACACACACACACACACACACACACACACACACACACACACACACACACACACAGCTTGTTAGAATTACAGATTTGCCTCCTCTTCTCCCTGGTATTATTATACAGTATGCATATCATGTAAAAAGTAGTGCATATTAGAGATCACAAGATTTCTAATACGGCAAGAACAAGGTCCATGCAGACTTCAGTTGGAGAAAAGAAAAATGTAAAAGAGCAAAAGAGAGGTGATACTTGTTTGGGCACTAACACCTTACGTGTGGAGGTGAGGAGGAGAGGAGAGCACAGTGCGAAGCCCACTGTGTGCTAGAGCGCAATCAGCTCACTGAGCATGCTCCGTCAGACGATGATGTAATCCACACGCAGCTTGTGCTGACTAACACACACTAAGCACTCAGAAGCAGCCAACTAACACAGACACAATACTCAGTAATAACATATAGCGCTGCTGTGCGTCATCGGATGTTGACGTCACTGGAATTTCTTTGCACTGTGCAAAAAAGCTACTATAATAAAACATGAGCTTTGATTCCCGTACGTTTAATCTAATACACATGTAAATTTCCCTCAAACACAAGCTCACATTGTGTACTTTAAACCTGAATCAGCGGAAATGCTCATTTTTCTGAGCATTCTCATTTCTCCACTGCTGGCTGAAACTGTAATATTTTGTCTAGTTTGCCTAATATGAATAGCTAACTGATGCTAACTATATGTGTGGCTAATGTTAGCTAAGCTGAACATTGATGGATTTTAATTTATCACAATCGTTACAATAATGGACTCATTATTCTCCATTTACCAGACAGAAAGTGAGGGAGCCCCATGAGTCCCGAGAGCATGTGAGATGGGGAAAGGGGGTAGGGCTTCCAGGCAGTGTCTGCTAATAATCAGAGAGTTCAAAACACCAATGCAAATTATTCCAATTTCATATGTCTTTTGGCTCAACTCCCACTTTTCTGCAGAGAAAAAGACTGCTCTTTGGTGTATTTTTGAGTGATAACTCGTACTAGCTTACTCAAGCGTTAAATTGCAGAGCTCCTACGCAAAATGCTTAAAGGTTGGCAGTTCTGGCGATATAGTATAATCAGAGGAAACGTCACTGGATGTTATGGCAGCAAGTCATGTAGAGATGATTAAACTGTTGTATCCCACCAGCCTAGGGTGTGCATAATTTGTTGCCATGTGGCATGTTTGCTCTCAGTACTGCAGTGATGTGTATGCTGCATATTTTATACATGGCAGAGTCAGAGCAACACACAGAAAGAGAGAGTGGTAAAGAAAGAGAAGTTACCACAGGCTCACACTCGCATACAGAACCCACAGCTTTCACGTTTTCTTTGTATTCATCATAGGCAGAAGCAGGAGATGAAGGGACATCGCATTTCTTCATTGCCTCCAGGCGGTGCAGAGAATAAACAGCCGTGAGTTAAGGCCAGTCTTCTTCCCCCTGGAGAACTGCCTCTCTCTCTCTCTGTGCGTGTGTGACCGGCTATTTGGACAGGCCTGGTTACATGAAACACTCTGCTGGGTATTTATGCTCTCCCATGGCTTACAGAGAGACCTTCATGATTACGCTGACAGCTCTCTGCTCTCCTGACACAAATGGTGGAACCCGCATACCCTGACAAATACATACATGGCAGAGTATGGCCATCTAAACATAGTTGCACGTTATTCTCTAGGCGTGCGTGCGCGCGCACACACACACACACACACACACACACACACACACACACACACACAAGCTGAAAGCCTATAATTACGGCATATAGCATGCATTCCAGCACTGAGTCTCTCTCCTCCTGGAGCTGGAGCTTGGTAGGTCTGGAACTTCCAGTGAAAACACCCTGAAAAAACACACATCCGAAACAGAACACTGTATTTATGTCAGCAGTGGAAGGAGCTGACCTTGCTTCCTGTGACCGAGTCACTCAGCCAGCTCCAGCGAAGGTGTCAAGCCTTTCATATATTTCTTCAAATCAAACTGAGCAGGGCATGGTCTGACTCTTTTCAAATCCTTCTCCAATGAGCTACATCTCTTAATGCAGAAACAAAAGACACACAACAAGGAGAACCTGATGTACATATATCTGTCCACCAAGCAGCTCTCCGTGTACCAATATTAAAAGTAATTGGTTTCAAACTACTGTTTAAAATCTTTTTTTTTTTCTTCTTTTTTTTAATATATATATATATATATATATATATATATATATATATATATATATATATATATATATATTTATATTTAATATTAAACCATCCAAAGTACCATCTTTTTTGGACTAAGACAAATGCAGCATAAATCAGACATGAGCTGTGTGTATCAATTTAGGTAGCAGGTGGTGCATTTATTTCTGTGCTTTTTTGCAATGGGTTTGTAAATGACAAGCAAATGTTTCTAATGACTGTCAGATTATTATTGCTACCTGTGTATATGATCAAATAAAGTTTGATTTTTAATCTAGCCAAGAACATGAGTTGCTCAAGTATGACTTAAAGGCTGTACTGTTTAGATTATAAGTATACACTGGACAATATATCATTAATATTATATTTTATAGCGTTTATAGTTAGAAATCACATAGGTGATGGTGTAAATATGCTTTGTGTGTGTGTTAATCACATTACCTTAAAGTGTTAGCATTCACGGGGAATGCTGTAAACTTTATCCCAGTTTTGTCCCCGGTTCAACAGCTATCTATTGAAATCAGCAGTATTTCAGCTTTTGCCATTTCCCTCTCTGTACTAGAGTGCCAAAAGCAACATGAGTATGTGACTACATACGTGAGTGAATGAGTGAGTGACGTGCTTTGTATCTAAAAGGCTACTTCACCATTATTCCTGTCCATAAGCTCCTAATCCCAAGACACAATCCAGAACTGCACAGACGCAGGGACACACACTAGCATACAATATTAAGGATGCACATTAATAGTTAAGGAGAATCAGGCAGATATATAATTAGTTCTCATCACTCCTCTTTAATTTGTCAGAATTAAGAAGGGCTGAAGAGCATTTCAATTAAACAAAGATTTCTTTAGCATAATTAAGAAAAAAAAAAAAAAGAGTCACCCAGCACTCCTGATTTCACTAACAGCACATTTCAAATGCACTTGAAATCCCTCAATTCTACCCCATAATGCACTCTGAGGGGAAAAGGAGGTGTTATGGCCTGGATCAATGGAAAACATCAAATAAGGGAAGAACTTTCTTAAAACCAATGCTTAATGAGTGAAAGTGACACTACAGTGTGTAAGCACCTCTGGTATAAGTAGTCTGAAAGCAAAAGACCTTCAAGAGCCTTGAAGAAGTGGGTGGTGTAAACATATTCAAACATGTGTCTTCAATTTCATGAGACTCATTTCCATCTTATATAAAAGCTCTTCCATACTACACATGTGAAAAAAAAAAAATAGTAGGACTATGCCACTGCAGCCCCTCCACTTGCCCCAGTTTCACTTGTTTTCACGGTACACTGTCAGAGAAACAAATACTGTACAGGTACATTATTGCTCCCCAAGGAACAAATGCAAATGTACCCTTCAAAAAGATACAACAGTGGTCCTTATGCTCAAATTATGTACTTTACATGATTTTTTTTTTAACATGAGGTACAGAACATTGACTTTCCCATGTAAACAAATGCACAGATGATATACCCTTGAAGGTACAACCTCATTTAGAAGTTTTTGTAGCATAAAAGGGACAATTTATTACCTAGGTAGTCTAGGTGTCTGGCTGCCCTAACTGATTTGGCAGGAACTCCTCTAAACCACAGTGTTCCCACCCCTTTGAGAGAAACCCAGGAACACTCATGCACCCTTAATTTGAACAGCTCAACTGCTATAAGTTTATGGTGTGCACCAGCAGTTAGCGGTTAACACACTTCCTGGCCAGTCATGGTGACCAATCCTAACTGCTCTCAAACTCAATCTGGGACTGTTGGTGTTGGCAAGTCATCTGGACTTCTTGGCTGTCATGCAAGCTCATATAGCCCAGAGTTTTAGGCCATGACCTTCTGCCAAATATGCTGACAGCGTAGCCAGATGGGAAGTCAGATTCTTTATAAGGGGAAAGGAAGTGAATAAGGATTTGCATGGGATTCTTTTTTTGGATTTGCATGGGGTTCTTTTTTTTGTTTATTTCATTCTGCAGTCAGATAGGGGATGTGCAGATGAGCTGAATATTATGGGCTGCCTGTCATCTCAGTTGCACTTCAAGCCCATCTGTCACGCATAAATAATATGTAAGCTTTCATTCCATGATACCTCAGCAAAAGAAAGTAGGTGTATAATAGGCCAAGAAAGTAAAGAAGATTGAGAAAGAGACAGAAAGAGGATGCATGAGAGACAGCAAAGAAAAATAAGTGTCTTCTTTGTTGGGTGTCTTCAGAACGAAAAAAATGAATTCCTCAAAATTATCATCAGGTTGACTGAGCAATGTGGAATGGAATGACACCAGTGTTGTGCTGCAGTCATCCTGTAGTCTCAAGGCCAGCTCATCTCTTCTCTCTCATAGCAATGTGAATGGAAGCTAGTCAAACCTCGCTGAAGAAGTCACTGAGGACGTGGCTCTCCACTCTGTGGGGAGAAGGCAGCCAAAGCAGAAGGAGTTCCCATGGAAACCATAAAAATGGACCAGGGACACACACCCTTATGCAAATAGAAAGCCCAGGAGCCAGCGAGTTCCACAACCTTACATATCCAGCCAACCCACATAGAACACAAATTTACAAAGCAGCAGCTATCTCTCCATTGACCTATGCACCCTGTTATTGCTCTCCTTGCCTTGATTATCAGATCTTTCAATTACACAAATACTCTAACCAGTACCTTCAGTATAGCCACTTATAGGCACTTTAACAGCAACACCTGTACACCTGCTCAAGTGCATGTGCAATGAGCCAATCATGTGTCAGAGCACTGCATAAAACCAAAACAGCTACAGGTCAAGAGCATCAGTTAATGTTCACATAAAACTTAGGAATAGAGAAAAAAAAAAAAGGGATCCTGGTGACTTTCACTGTGGCATGCTTGTTGCTGCCAGAAGGGCTGGTTTGAGTATTTCAGAACTGCTGTTCTCCTGGGATTTTCACACACAACAGTTTATAGAGTTTAGACAGAATGGTGTGGAAAAACAAAATAACATCCAGTGAGTGGCAATTCTGTGGGCAGAAATGCCTTGTTGATGAGAGAAGTCAGAGAAGAATGGCCAGACTGGTTCTGACAGTTGAAGATTAGAAAAAACATTGCCTGGTCTTTTCCCAAATGTCAACTGTCCAGTTTCTGTGAGTCTGTGCCCACCATAGCCTCAGGTTCCTGTTCTTGGCTGACAGGAGTGGAACCTGATGCGGTCTTTGGCTGTCGTAGCCCATCTGCCCCAAGGTTTGACATGTTCTGCGTTCTGATATACTTTTCTGTTCATCACAATTGTAAAGAGTGGTTGTTTGAGTTACCACTGCCTTCCTGTCAGCTTAAACCAGTCTACCCATTATCCTCTTACCACAAGGTATTTTCCAGGAGATCAGCAGTTTCTGAAAGTGATGGCTCAGCATTTAGGGCTCTGGGCTTCTGATCAGAAGGTTGTGAGTTTGAATCCCAATACTGCCAAGCTGCCACTGTTTGGTCCTTGAGCAAGACTCTCATTTGCTCAGCTCAACTGTAAGTCACTTTGGACAAAAGCATCTGCCAAATAATTTAAATGTAATACTTGAAACAGCTGTCAAAGTTACTGAGAATACTTTTTTCCCCCCTTGTGATGTTTGAACTGAGGCTCTTGACCTATATCAGCATGATCTTATGCATTATGCTGCTGCCACATGATTGTATAATCGGATAATATCAGGGATTAGCAGGTATACAGATGTTCCTATTACAGTGGCCGATGAGAGTATACACAAGAACCTAACAGTCCTCTGAAATTCAGCGATCAGTGCTGTTGATAGCAACAGGACCTGGAGATGGGTACAGCTGCTGCACCCACCTTTCCGTTCCACAATCCCTCCTCTCTGAGACACTCTGTCCCCCATTTGTCCCACATTCCACTACTCCTGATTTCACCCTTATTCTGTCAGCAGGGACTCTGAGGCTATTGTTCGATATGACAAAGAAATTACCTTTAATTTCTGGCCTGTCTTTGCTTGTGTGTATTGTGTGTATATGCGGTTATTGCTATTTGTCTTTTTTATTAGTGAAAGCTGTGCAAATACATTATGCTGTTTCACAGATTGCAAAGCTGTGTTATTAGGGAATCCATCTGGAGGGCTGTCGATAAATAAGACACCACAACCACTCAGAGAGGCATTCTGTATATCTTATACTACTGCAGCTACACTTCATGACAAGTGACAGATAACCAATTCTAATTTATTGTGACATACATAACAAAAAAACACAGAACTACTTTAACTTCAACCTAATAGTGGTCATTCAGGAAACATAAAATAACTTTTAAGTATAGTCCTAGGAAAGAAACACACCAAGCAACACTAATTTGCTGGATATGGGTTTCAGAACGTGGCATGGCGGAAAGTAACGTAACGTAGTTTCATAGATCCTCAATAAAATGGTAAGGGTAATCTCATGACCAAAAGTATTGCTGCACACCACATGGCCCATCAGAAGTCTTATGTCTCTTTTTAGAGGAAAATGGAAATCCAAATACATTCATCTGGTTGCTTATATGCCACAGCAGCAAATGCTGAGCCAGCAGGGGAGCCATCACACAGATGTAAACCTTACAAAATGCAAGAAGCCTGTGGGGGAGGCACGACTCCCATGAGGGGACCTCCAGCTGGACATCCTTTACTGACAGGAAATGACTACATATCTAGTGCCTGGTCATTCATATGGAATTAAATACCATTTAATAAGTGATAACTAAACTGGTTTGGTGCCAAATGAATCAGTCTGGTAAAAGCTGACGTGAAGAGGCAGGAGAGAAGGTTTACTGCACACTGAAAGAGGGCAATGTGAGATGCAATAAATGCTCTTACTAATCGTGTACATTTGAACCTCTCACTACTGTAAATTACAGGAGCAGTAACACAATCTGATTCTATTTTCACAGTACAAATATTTCTCTCACATGGACCAGTGTTGAGTGAAGGACTTACTAAAGCAGTTCCCACACACAGGCATCCCTGAGTATACTCACAGCTACTTTAGTCATTCATTCATCTTCAGTAACCACTTTATCTTGGGAAGGAGACGGGAATACACCCTGAATGAGACCACGCACACACACATTCACACCTCGGGGCAATTTAGCCACATAACAGCCTGTTTTGAGAGGAAACCAGAGAACCCAGGGACATTGTGAGAAGAAGTGCAGCACCATGCAGACAGTAACCTGAGCTCAGGATTGAATCGAGGACCAGAGAGCTGTGAGGCATTAGTGATACCCGCTGTGCTGCCATGCCACGCTCATTTATTTTTATTTTTTTTGGTCCTGATTCAGATTTTTTTCCTTTTTGTTACTAATCCATTCTGCGAAAATATTTATCATCAGTCAGTCAGACTTTATGTAGACTTTAGATGCTTGCATTCCATAGATCTTAGGTTAGCTAATTTAAGCATTTAACTTTGGTGAAGTTACCTTTTAGCAAAATCTTACAAAAATAAGGACTTTCCAGTTTACAACAATGCTTATTTCAAGCTCTGACTCAAAGAATTATTGTATATATCCTCTATATAGTATATATCCTTACTCAGTATCAAGCATTGTTCTAAAATAAAATACATGACCCCCAGTTCAGTGCAGCTCTACTGGAAGCAACCTTCGATAAAGCTGATTCATTAAAGGAATCCATTTACAAAATCTGTGTCACTGAATTCAAAATCATTAGGTGTCTTCAAATCACACTGACAGACCTAAACACAAAGGAGTTCATACTGAAATCCATCATGAGCAAATAGTCAAAGAATTTCCCAGTGGAGCTCTATAATTTCCCAGCAGAGTTATTACCTGGATGCTGAGATCTGTACAGAAACATTTTCTAGATATATTGAAAGCCTTCCTTAAAATGACAAATGGCTCTTGAAAGAGTTTCACAATCTTTTTCTCAGTGTGATTTATGAAGCTTCGGAAAAGCCAAGTGTTAGTCAAGTCAACTGTGAGCATAAGTGCTCTGTCACTGCCTGACTCGAGCTTTTATCAGTTTACATGAGTTCTAAATGGTCTATAATTTTAAGCTTAGTTTAATAGCCTACAAACTGTAGAATTAAAAGAGTTCTACAGAAAACAACCAGCCAACACAGTGGTGCAGTTGCCTCAGTCTTATACATCACACCGCTGGCCAAAATGATGCTTTCCTAAAAGTGCTTACAATACAAAGCTGGAATAAAAAAACAAAAAAACAAACAAACAAAAAAAACAAACTATGCACCACTGGTCAGCTCAGTCAGAAGTGTAATCAGTCTCTATCATTTGGCGCAGGCAGAGCGTGTTAACTCAAACGCTGTACTAACCATAGATTTACAGAGAACAAAGCGACTATATGGCTTGATGACTGTGAGTAAAGCAGATTTTACACAGTACGTATACAGATTATCACTTGTCACACAAAATGAGAATCCCAATAAAATCTTGGCATATTCTCTAATATACGGTGTGTTAATTTGTGTTCTCCAGGTCAGATTATATGATGATTCTCTAACAGATTTCTCTCCCGTCATTTGCTGGTGAGAATTGAACTCATACACTGCTCATACTATTTTACATAATTTAACACTATGAAATCTTATGGAATGCATAAATCAGG
Organism: Pangasianodon hypophthalmus; assembly: GCF_027358585.1. Lineage (NCBI taxonomy): Eukaryota > Metazoa > Chordata > Actinopteri > Siluriformes > Pangasiidae > Pangasianodon > Pangasianodon hypophthalmus. The sequence continues at coordinate 15,082,495 of NC_069714.1, forward strand.
AAAAGAATTTATCGTAGCTATTCTGGCATGTCTTGCATGAATTGTTGTGCAAATGTCTGTGTTTTAGCCCTTCAGAAAATACATAGGTGTCAGGAGAGAAATTTATCTTGTAATAGAATCAGCTGAATATTCAGACACAGCAGGGTTTACACTTTTACACAGCTACAGATGTAACAGGATCCTTAAATCTATGTACAGTATCGAACAAGACCTTCGTATCTGTAAGAAAGTTGGAGAACATGTAAACCTATTAAGCCAAATTTCTATCATCAGTGTGATCTCAACTAGGAATGAGCATCGTGTCTACTTTACGAGGCATTGTATAAATGACCATATGGTGGGCTGTTCATAAGTGAATATTATGTGGTCTCTACTTCCAGGAAGCCTATAAGCAAACAAAATGCACTCTTGTCCATTTGCTATTTTAACCACCACAGCCTTTAGATTCAATCAATGTGTGCTGAGAAGTTTATTTAGGGACCTGAGCGATGATATCAAATTACTGTGACACAGGCACAACTACTACAACAGAATGCTGGGGGAATTAAACGGCACTACTGCTTTAAATTCATTAAATACATTTCAGTAAAATTCTGCTCTGTCTCTCTCACCATTTACTGAAAACAGAAGATGAAGTGCTGCTGCTGTTTGCTGCCACTTAATGTTTCACACTGGATAAATACTATGAATGACAAATGCCAAACTGCTGCACACACACCCACACATAAACCATGAATAAAAGCTCTGCAGGGAAGCATGGTAAACCACCACCGGTCTCTCTCTCTCTCTTTCTCAAACACACACACGTCTTTCTCGTCTATAGGAAGGACATCATTACTATAATAGCAAACTAACTACATGCTTAGTCATGTGCTGTACATATAAATATAAAAGCCCCTTTCCCTCTCGGCTTCATTTATCTAAATACAGATCCACCAGATGTGTGGCAAAAACTTAACACAAAGTGTTCCAGCTCTTGTTTACTCGGCAGCACTGAGCACAAGGTACTTTGGGGATTAGCATTAAGATTTGTTGCTAACATTTACCAACTTGCAAATCAATTCGGTATGAATATACTCCACGGTTAAATTGATTGCAATGATCTGAAAGTGATTACGCCTGGCTGAAAGCAGCCCTCTTCCTCCAAACTCTCTCTCTCTCTCACATACACACACACACACACACGTTTGTTGTACTATCCCTGTCAGGACCTTCCATTGACAAGTAATTAATGCTATGCCACACCTAAATTTAACCCTAACCTCATCCTCAGTAACCAAAATCAGTCTCAAAGATATAAAAACATGGTAAAACAGACACAGAAACATCTACACCTGTGAGGTTTTCCAACATTAAAAAATCCTGAAAAATCTCTGTTATTCCATTGTGATATACTTTTTTTCTGGCATAAAGAGAGGTGAATATATAAAACATCAGGAGTTAATGGAATCAGATTAACATCACACTGGGTGACCGGATCACAAGAGGACACCTGAGACGCATAGCCGCTCACACCTGGCATTATCAATGGGATGCACTGAGACACATTCGTGTTCACACTACAAATGCAATGTCGCCATACGGACTCCCAGACCACCTTCGAATGTAGTTTGAATGATCGGAACACAATGCATCTTTGAGACGCATTTGATCGTGAGCACACCTGTACTTAGCGCTGTCCGCTTACAATCCGATCACCCAGGACGCATGTTAACGCCAGGTGCGAACAGAGCCACTGAGGAACAAATCATACAGCTTTCAGCAGGTAAGTGTGATTGCAGGCGTTAAATTCAGCTAGTGTGTGTTAGACTGCTGGAAGAATTTAAATCCAGTGTGGAACGGAGTGGTCTGACTATTAGACGTGAAAAAGAGTAACTCACGGCAGTTTCACCTCAACACATCTTTGTAGGACTGCGCAATATGGATATCATCATTTTTATTTTATTTTTTTTATAAATAAACAGTCCGTGGAAAAGTTTGCATCACACCATATCACTAAGGAAGCTGATAGCTGTGCAGGCTACACATCTGTTCTGTAAAAACAGCAGTAAAACAGTCAAACACAACACAAAAGGGTAGTGCAAATAACAGTGTTTTGACAGCTGCAAGAATGTGAGATTTTGGCAAAAGGTCAAGGTGAAATTTCAGCATTTATTTATGTGGAGCAGAAATAGCCTGATGGTCAGGATTTCAAAGCACACTGGTGGAGAGAGAGAGTTGCTGAGCTGCGGCCAGGCTGCTGTGGAAATTGAAAATCCAGTCTGCGGGTACGTGTACAGTGAGGACGAGAAGGCCCTGGAAACCTCGGAAGTGTTTGCTTCTTAGCAGCGGCGCCTGATGGGACCATTTTTATGAAGGCCTTACTTTTTCCTCACAGGTTATTTTCAGTGCATTTAGAAAGTAAAAGCATTCCTCTCTTAGGTGTGGCAGTAGTGGCTGTAGGTAAAATGTCAGTTACGGTCATGCAGAAAGCAGCTAAAATTAACCAGATTCAGCTTCATAAGCAGGCTAGGATACATACTGTTTAAATGCTCCTAGGTTACACAGGCTCTGTAAATGGAACACAGGAAAAAATCATGATTGATAGCCATGGATAACATTTAACTGCAGACAAAGCATTGAATGTGAGTCAAATTAGGTAATAAAATATCCCTAAACCTCCCTTATTAAATAAAACCCTCCCATAATTATTTGTACTTAATTAGTACTTCATACACATACTGTCCTCTGACGTGATGCAGTTAATTGGATGGCAAGTTGAATGTGGCTGCATCTGTAACTGTTAACATGTGGCTGAATCTGCTGGATGATGAGAATAATGCCAAGGAAATAGCAGATTATAAATAAATATACCACAGTGCTGTGGATTCTAATTGGCCAGAAGCAACATAATTGTTGATTAATTTCCTGCCCATTCTAATATGCTTTAGTAACTACACTACAGTAAATATAGTAACTCACACAGGGACTTGTATGATGGACACTTCACATAAACAGACTTTAAAAATGTTGATATGGTGAATATTTGTGTGAGATGTCCATTTAGTATCTTTGGCTAAATAAATAAATAAATAAATAAATAAATAAATAAATAAATAAATAAATAAATCTCCAGTGTCAGCTCTTCATTTAAGGCTCTGACAGAGGAAACTCTTTAGGATAGACAGCTTTCACGATTCTTGGTAATATGACAAGCTGCAATTTTTTAATCAACTTCAAGAAAGAGAAAAAAAGAGAGACTGGTGAGGGATGGACAGTTTACAGCTGCTATAAAGTGTTAACAAGAACTAGCTTGTTTTGTGTACATTCTACAATATTAACCATAACTATAAATTTATAAAAAGAAAAAGTTGTTCTTTAGTAAAAAAAAAAAAAAAAAAAAAATGTAACCATTACAAAATTGCTGTAGTGCAAGAGGAATAAAACGCTTCAGAATGTGCTGTTATAGGAAAGTAATCCACTCTGGGTGATAAGATCTGTTAGCACCTCAGAGTGGATTATTTTCTTAAAACACTACTCCCTTTAATTTTTATTCCTTATATGACAATCATGTTTAAATTCACTTCAACAAGTCCTTTCCAACATATGGCTCACTGAACAATGAGGTCACAGGGATCATCTTACTTAAGAACTGTTCAGTAAATAAAAAAAAAATAATAAAAAAAGATTGCTGTAGAACCTGAAACCAATGACCTGAATATGGTGTAGACATGCATACAACAATGAAAACCAGCTAAGCAAATATAGTTAAAAAAAAAAGATGTTTAAATATTGCCAATAGCATGTTTAATGAGCTTCATGCTTGAGGAGGCAGTTGAGGTGAAGAAAGAAACAGAAATAACTGATTAGCCCAATTTCATTATTAAATCTAATGAAGCGGAAAAGCAATCAGACTCGAGTTTGGTTGAGTGAGCCGTAATCTTTTGATGAACGTGCCCATCATGATTTGAGGAGAAAGGCTGTGTGAGTGTGTGAGCCAGTGAGTGTGTGCGCCACACTGCACAGTCAAAAACACAGCTGACTGGTTCTGCCATTGTTTCTGACCTGCCAACCACAAAAACATGCTGTTCTCTTTAGTGTTTCCAAATAGTTTTTTTTGGAATAACTGGAATAAAAGACATTTCCTCTGTGGATTCGTTTCAGCCTTCAGGGTTACAGCTGTTTTGCTAGGAACATGACAAGAGGTCAGAATGACGCAAAGAGCAGAACACTGCACAGTTCAGTTTGCCTCGCTCTGGGAATTGACACGGAGAGAAAAAGCAAGCAGATATCGTCTGGACAGGACTGGCTGCTGCGATACCAGACCTCCACTATACACACACACACACACACCACACACACACACCACACACACACACACACACACACACACACACAGAAGTTCTGATGGATGAGAAAACGCTCTGTTGATTTAATGCAAATCCAGATCACAGTGTGAATTCAGCTTCTTGCTTGTAACCATTTATCTCTTAACAAACTATACAGCACATCCTCCCTCTTCTGTCACTATGCTTTTTCACTAGCCAGACTCTCACCTAATTTATGGCCATAATTTGGTTATTGCTTTTTCCATTTACCCTGCTCCAGTCCATTCATTTGTCAGTATTCCTCTCACTAACACTCCTCACTAGGGGTGTTGCAATAACACGGGAGTGTGGTTTTCAAAGGCGCGTAGTTCTTTTTCAGTTGGGCTTAACATTTTCAAAAGGTTGGAAGAGAGACTGTAAAAACAATCCAGAAATTAAAACTCACAATGTCCTTAATGTTTTACTCCATCCTCTGTCTTTAGCACAAAAAAAAGTTGACAAAAATTGCTCAAATTAGTCAGAAAGCTGGTGAGAAAAGGTGTGAACATTAGAGACAGCCTGAAGAGAGAGAGAGAGGGAGAGAGAGAGAGGAGAAACAAAGATCACATTTCACTCTAATTGTCACACCACAAGTGCTCTGATTTAAGTCACATGCATGTTTAGGTACATAAACATTTCCACTTACATTCTGTCATCTTTAGAGTGACAACATAGTGAACCACTTTATTTACATACGTGTTAAAGATCCCTGTTATCGCTATTTCCCGTGTGAAGATTAATGCTGAACTTTGATTTGAGGTGTGAAGCTGTTTGGGTGCTTGCACCTGCTCTTACTGTGGGATTAAGATGCCATGCTGAGTGGTTTTGCCCTGTGATGTGTATATTCTAATGATTCTGCAGAGAGGATGGGTCATTCCTCTTACAGACAATATCTGGAACATCACTGCAGTCTCTACCTGCACTATAAAATCACCTGTGAGGCTGTATAATACCTGCTGCTCTCCAGTCACCACTGCACCTTCTGTTTATGTGCTACATCCTCCTCAGACAAATTAGTGCCTCAACCCTTTTACCTCAGCGATGCCTGGTTTTCAAACCTCATTATTCTACAGTATTTAAAGATAATCATTTCCATTATTCACCAGTGAAGAGCTTTGTATTACAAAACTCATTGTATGGTGAGCAATATATCAAAAATATATCATAATACATATCATGTTATTTACTTTTGCTGAGATTTTGAAAGCAAAATATATTGTGTTCAGAGATTTATTTTCCATTTACAGAAAATCACGAACTAAGAACAGAGAAGAAACCAATGCAATAACAGAGAATGAGTGTAAATCAAACGCACAGCGAGTCACGCTTGATGTCATGTGTCTTTCATAGTGAATCACAGCACGAGAGATATCATGAAATTGCCACATCTTGAGTGTGGGCACTAAGGGCATACTAATTAAACACATATCCTATGGTTTAGCAAACGTCTCCTTAATGCTTTATAGCGGCTCACGAGCGAATAGGGCACTTGAGGTGCAAAAAATTTCAAGCTCACTGTGCGGGAAAAGAAATGTTTGCTGTGCTTCAGAGCAATCTTATTAGGGTTTTAGAAGCCTGAGCTGGCGAATGGCTGACCAAACGCATCTCACCGAAATAAGCTTGCAGGGCTATTAGGCAAACTTCAAAAGGAGAAAGCCTAGAGAAGAGCTGGCTGTTACCCAATGCTCTGCAGTTTATTTACTGAGGGAGAGCGAGATTGTGGGAGATGAGAGAAGAAAGAACAAAGAGCAAGAGAGTCATACAATTAGGAAGAAAATATCCTGATTAGTTTGAAAAAAACAAACAAATAAAAAAAAGCCTGAATATGTTACAATGTAGTTATTTAAAAACAAACAAACAAACAAAAAAAAAACACGAAATAGCTTGCCTGCCCAGATGAAAACATTTGAAGGCTGGAATTTCAAGTCGACATAAATCTAGATTTACAGGAATTCCTATTGTCTCTTAACATTCATAATACACACACACACACACACACACACACACACACACACACACACACACACACACACACAAACTTCCAACAGCAGCGTACATTGATCTACTTGTTTAAAAATCAGCTTGAATTGTAGTCTGCAGCATCAGGTTTCCTCTTCCAAATTCATTAAATCCATCCATTCTCACACAATCAATATTCTGGATGGTGAACAGAAAAGACAGTGTCAGCATCAGTGGAAATCTAATACTGTGCAGGAACCTCTTGACATCCTTCCTTTGTTTCGCAATAAGCTTCTTCTGCTGGCTACTAGAACACTTAAAGAACCGTGACGTTCTTCTAATTGCGCCATTCACACTACAGTCTTCCTCATCTCTGAATAGTGACCTTGTTTCATACATGATGTCATCACTAGCTTGAGTGGGTGTGCTAAAGAATGAAAGACATTATATAGCCTGGGAAAAAAAAAAAAGAAAGAAAGAAAGCGGATACAGTGTGCAGGCTTTGCCCTTTAGCTGTCAGCCGGGTAATGTGAAGGTTTGACCTTTGCCTCGGGAACAGGGCTTCATTCCTCTCAATAAGATGCTGATGGTGTAAAGTGTGTGATAAGAACTCGAGAGAACTTGCAGCGGCTGTGTTTGCTCAGAAAAGGCGAGTCACGTTACTCAAATGATCAACTCCCTGTGCACTCTCTCTCACCTTCCTCACACCTGTTTCCTTCCTCAGCACATTCAGACTTATACTGCTTCTTAGAGGTGTAACGATGCACATTGCCGCAAGATGTGGCTTAGGTTTCCATTTTCAGTTAAAACATTCAACATCATAAAACCACAATAACTGAAAGTTGTTTACATGATCCATTCTGACCCTGCATATAATGAAATCTTACATATCACGTAACAAAATGAAACAAGTTAAACAAAATTAAACATGGCTAAGCTGTTCCTGTTACTCACAAGGGGGCACATTTAAAGAGTTTTTCTCATTCTGATATAAGTTAGTTGTGCTGTTCTCAAGCACAACCTCTCAATGGCTGCCTTCATTTCTTTAGTGCAGACTGAATCAGCGAGGAAAGGCTGGGTTTGTTGCACGTACATGTGGGTGTGTGCATCATATCAGCACACTAACTCTCATTCATACTACTCACTCATATCACATTAACTATGTTTGTGGTATTAGCACCAGTGTTTTGCACACATATTTGGTGGACAGTGATGTATATCAGTTTTGTAGAAACATCTGTGTGATCATGATATGATATTTTTGTTTTCACCCACTAAAAGAAACCCATAAAGTGTACAGTGTGCCGGAGCTTTAACAGGATTAAAACGAGAGTACAGTGTATATAGAGGATGTCAGCAGTTAATCCATGCACACTAAATGAGAACAAGAGCTGTTTAATGAGAATCAGAGGCTCCTCTAGTAATCCAGCATGTTCTCTGGACCGTGTAGTTCTCTTTCTAGTTTTGTTTCCACTTTGTAAGCTTTGTAAATTTAGTACACAGAAATACATTCAACCCAAATCAACACAATTGAGGGTTCAAAAAGCAAAGATGGGAAAAATCTAAACAAATATTTTTATGAACATTTGAAGACAAAGCATCTCTCACCCCCTCAACTGTGCCTTTTTTTTAATGTTCTGGCTCATTATTCATTTATTTTCCTAAAAGCAGTACTAAGTACCTACAAGGAAAAATACTGGAAACTGTATGTAGTTATGAGTAAGGACTGTAAATCTGGATCAGCTGAGAGGTTCAAGACGTTTATGACTCTTCTTCGCCTAAAGCAATAAAACCCAGTACTATTCATAATTTAGATAAACATGATGGATCTAACAGATATAAAAATGAGCCCTGAAAATATCAGCATCAAGAAAAGTAAGTCCTTTAACATCAGCATGACAGTTGTTCAATGTGGTCAACAGATTGTTCACAAATACACTAGTTTCCTTCAGAGACAGAGAAACAGACAGCAAATCAGAATAAACCCAATGACAACAGAGGTTCCTGGACAAGCAGGAGAGAATACATCATTGACAATATCTACAAAACCTTTGGCTGTGATATTCCCTCTGAGGTCACTGAAGTGAACAAGAAGACTCTTCCAGCATCCTTTATTAACTTCATAAATAATGGGCTGTGTGGAAAGAGCTCTGAGGAGGCGAGCTGTGACTCAGCAATAAAGCAGCAGGACGACACTCAGCACCAGGTGACAGCCTTCACAGCTGCCCCAACCCAAGCATGCAAACAAGAAAACAAAGAAAACAATCAAAACAGATGGAAATCAAACGAGAAAAAAGAAGAAAGACAGCAGGCAAGTTATGTAGTTTAGTGCATTAAAACAGACTCAGGGAAACAAAGGCGTATATGAATTCCTTTGGAGGACGGCTGTGTAGACATAGTCCGTATCCTCTCCTGATAAAACCTCTGAAGTAGCCCTTCTTGTTTGCAACCTCTACAAAAGTCACCAGGTCATTGGTGAACATTTTGGCTATAAGATGTGGTGTGTTCTCATCACAAGTACAAATATTATTTGAAGCTGGTTAGCATCTTTATTTTTTTCTTGATAAATTTACCCACAAGGTTTCTGTGTATTGCGTTAGCAGGAGAATTAAGGGGCGACTTTGTTCATCAGTGTTTTCACGTACTTGTGTGTTCCAGAAAAAAATCATCTGTCATCTGTGTGTGCCAATGAATCCACCTAGTAAAAGACATTCTACCATCAGACAGGCTGATATGTGAAGAGCAGCAGACTGATTCGGAATGAGTAGCGTGCATTATTGTTAAGGTCACATCACTGAGAAACACTTCACTTTTAAACCTAAATAGCATACACATTTGTTTCTCACAAGTCAACAGAATGTAGGATTTTATTTTCTTTCTCTGGTTGTTGAACCTCCTTCCAGAACGTCCATCCAGAAGCTATAAAAAATAAACAGGCTGGACACTAAATCTGCTCATCAGGCTAGTGATTTGTCCACGGGTGAATATGTGGAAAGAGAAACAAAGCAATGAGGCAGCCAGTTCACCCACCAATCCAGCTCACATCCCCCCATAAGCAGCCCAGGACTCCTGGATTACTGTTAATGCTCTGGTGCAGCCTGCCTTGCACCACTCTGGGTAATGGAGCCAATAGTTAAAGCTGGTGCTACAGTGGATGATGCTTACTCTGAGTCCTCTAATGCTGGCACTATGTCTTCATCTACTAGCGCACACAGCACACTTGTGGAATCCCTGCTTCAGGCATGTTGGCAGTGACGTACATCTAGGTTTATGAACCTTCTAATGTGTGGGCATTTTATGTCATACAACTGGGAATATCTCTAGCTTTTCTAAAAGGGTTTTGCATGCCCAGAAGCCACAACTGTGGTACCACCAGGTTAACATCAGTTCCTGGATTTCCAGTCATTTACATGTTCAGAGAAACCCCAGACAATGACATGACATAAACCTCCAGCTGCACAAGTTCCAGAGAATCAGAAAGAAAATTTGTACCACAGTATTGGTCTAAACCTTGTGGTAAAAATGCACTTCCTTATTTCTCTTAACCCCAAGATTAGTCCATATGACAAAGATTGGTCATACCGTGAGAAATCAGGAAGACATCAGGCATCCCACACACTCACACCCTCATTCACTAACGAGGGAAATTTAGCGTAACCAGTTCACCAGCATATTTTTAGGAGGAAATAAGAGAAACCCACACGGAAATGGGAAAAACATGTGAAACTCCACACAGAGAGTAACCCGAGCTCAGGAAGGAGCCCTGAAGCTGAGAGGCAGCAACACTACACTCTGCACCACCGTGCCTCCCAAAATTACAGCGATTATTAAAATAGCTTTCAAACCAGATACAACCAGGGTCATTACAGAGGAAAGGTAAACATGAAATTGCTGCTCTGGAAACACACACAGCAATAGCACACATACCCTGAGAAAACGGCCAGACACATTTGCTGAAAAGAAGGAGATCACCAGCCAAACTCCTAACATGGCTCACAAAACATCAAACAAAATTTATAAAGCAGAGACACTCAAAATGCACTACGCAACACAGTGATTTTGGGGACAAACACAAACCCAAACATACATTTCGCTCAGTTGAGCCTGTGTAAACACATCTCTCCCTGTGCGCAGGACAAACACAGTTTACACTGACAATCTGATGGGCAGAAAAAGCAAATAATTGCTGCACCTCACACAATGAGGAGTGTTGCTTAGCTCTGATGTGCTCTAACAGCAGGACGAGACCTACGGTCACAGCCAGTCCTCCTGAGTGTGGAGAAACAAAGCCGTGTGAAATCTGTAGGCTGTGGATAGCCCACATGGACACCCTAAAGATATTCACTTCCCAAAACAAGACTCACCTTTTCTTGAGTGGACATTTTCCCATGGATACTGCAGACCTATAGGGACTACTGCTCTAATAATAAGCACTTTCTGTGCTTATTCCAAGACTCCAACACACTTCCAACACATCATTCCAAGATGCTTAGTACTATTTGTCCTTATAGTATACAGTTGAAGAAGAGTAACGATTTATATTCACACTATCTGGTGTCACTTAGAAGAGGACGAGTTCCCTTTTGAGTCTGGTTCCTAACAAGGGTTCTTTCTCATGCCTTCTTAGGCAGTTTTTTTTTCCCTATGTCTCCTCTGGCTCAGGGATCTAAATCTGCATCCAGATTTCTGGAAAAGCTGCTTCGTGACTATAGTTAAAAGTGCTATACAAATAAAATTGAACATGGCAGGCCTGGAGAGAGAACTATACTTTGGACACGCCAGCCGTTTCATTTCTCATCACCTCTGCTGCCAACACCAGTGTAGGAGGCATAAACAAGCAGCATACGAGGTTGGCAGAACAGGAAACTGAGGGACTCAACCTACACACAAGCACGCACACACACACCTCACCTGGCTCTAGTCTCCAACAAAGGAATCATCCTTAATTATTTATTGAACTCAGCAGACAAAAAAAAAAGGTGCTAGCATGGTTATTAATACTTACATCTACACGGGATTAAAATGCTCCTCTGATCCGAAACATCTTCCCTAGCAAATCAACAATTATGTTATTAAGGACGTACAAAGACCCAGTGAGGAATATAGATTCCAAAGACGTACCTTGTCAGGGGAAATTCACACACACACACACACACACACACACACACACACATACCATTACGCACACACTAAAGCCTCCATGCACTAAACCTCTACTGACTGGCAGAACAGAGATATCATATCTACTGCACTTTGTTGAAAATGACAGCTACACACATACCGCACAGTGGGAGATGATAATGGTACACAGCATGATATTTAGCAATGCTAATGACATGACAATGCTTCTGTAACATCTGTATATACAAATGTGATGTCCTGCAACAACAGCTTCTGCGAATCTCGTCCCCCACCCCCTTTATTCTGCCCCTAGCAGCGCATTTCTGTTCGCTTCTGCGCAGAAAAGGGGAAGCTAAAGACACACCAACACCATTTTATCTTCGACAGAAGTAGAGGGTTTGTCATCATCAATAATTAAGCCCTGGGTTTATTCCCGAACACATAACAGCACTTTGGCGTAGTGCATCTGCAATCCTATCTGGCCTTGAATAATAAGGAACAGCTCCATGGCTCCTGCGGCTTGTGGAACTGTGCAAGAAACTAATATCACATTACAGGACCACTTGGATGACTTTAACCCCAGATACCAAATGATGGTATACAGGCAGAAAAGACTTAAGTTAATGACAAGAAGAAAAACAAACATGTCAGATGTTGCTGAGGCAACTGTTTTCATAACTCTTTTAAACTTAATTCAGAAGAGCAGCTTGTAACAACTTCGATATCTACTTTAAGCTAAGATCTCTTCATGAATATTCATTTAGCATTTAAATGATCAAGGACAGGTCTTCTCGACAGAGAATACAAATTAAATTTACAACGAGGAGACATTATCTTCGCTGAAAATCATAATCGTAAGTCTTGAAAGTCACTGAAAGTCTTAATCGGAAACTTGTGTGTCTATACAGCCATAACACCAACGTATTTTAATATCTGAGACACCCTTATGTTTCTGACAGGGACTTCAATGCAGCAGCACAGATTGATCCAAGGCAAGCTACCTAAAAACCTAGTTACTCAACTTAATGCATTTGTTGTATTCTATCTCTTTTTGTCGAATGCTCTTTCTCTTTGTCTTGTCTGTAGTGAGTCCAATTTAGGATTTCCAAAGGTTCAATCTATTTCAGTTTACTCTCCATTTCCCTGTTCCTCATTACTGCTCATGCCATAGCTGCTGGACTATTTGAGTCCAAAGTAAATTGGGCCCGTTAAGCTTAATACTCATTACCTTGCTATCATTAAAACTCTGGTCGATTTGATTGTTCAATTAACCCAGCGCTTGTTTTAGACCTTGATATTTGCTCTTCCCCTCTGATTCTGGTTACTAGATTCTTGTAGCTTTGATATTCTGTATATCATGAGTTTGTTTCACTTGGTGCAGGTGTTTGGTTTAGGGGTTGGATTTGTCTGTAAGCTTTTACACAGCGAGGGAGGTTCCTGTGAGTCTAAACACGTAAGGTACAAATATACTTCATTTTCACCACACGCACGCAGCTGCTACGCGAGCAGCATTGTTCACATACTCGCTTTCATAACTTGTGTACATCTAGAGGATTAAAAGCGGTGTCCGGTAGATGGCACATCACAGCCAAAACATCCGTGTCCGTCTGGTTTCCTAGTTGAACTGTTCAGCGATTACATTCACAGTAACGTCAAAACAGACTGACGAGATACGTGAGTGATGTCATTATCTGCATCTCAAATCAAAAACCCTCATTCTGCATTAAATTTTTTTTTTACAAATCTAGAAAATCCAGAAGACTGGTACACAAAGCAGACCTTTCAGTAGGTTTAAGAAGTTTTTAAAATTCAAACACTAAATGCAACAGGAAACCGGTAGTCTTAGTACTCAATAACGGTCTACAGTAGTACATAAGTATGTTATTTGAGACGCAACTTTATTCAATTAAGCTGTGGAGCCAGTATCACATGGTGCCATAGTGCCTTGACTATGTATGTTGGTACCACACAGATGTGTCGTGTTAATGAATGCAGGATATGTGCAGCAGCCACCCTGAAGTACTAGAAGTTAACAGCAAGTAAAATCAGCCTTTAGTGCATATTTAGAAACTAACCCAATTCCTAATAAATGCTCTTAATTTCAAATCATCCAAATGCAGTCTGTCAAATCAAGTGATTGTGGGGCTCAAACACTGTTAAAAAAAAAACACTGCTGAGAAAAATAATCAGCTCTGATTACATGTCCACTAGGCAATGACAGGGAAGACATTAGGAAGCTTTCAAGAAAGCAGCAGCGTGTTCTGATCTCATACAAGACCGGTGAAAAAGTGCTGAGAAGGCGTGTTATCAGCGTGTTACTGCTGTTACTGGGGCAATGAAACACTAATCTGAGCACATTTAAACTGACCTGTCGACAGGCCTTCAAAGACATCTGGAACAATATTATATACAGCCCCAAATAAAACTCATAAGCTGGAGTCTGGCCAAGCAGAGAGAGCTTCATGCAGTTCTCTCTCTCTCACACCCTCGCTCCCAATACTTCTCTCTCTCTCTCACACTCTCATTCCCAATACTTCTCTCTCTCTCACACTCTCATTCCCAATACTTCTCTCTCTCTCACACACTCACTCCCAATACTTCTCTCTCTCTCTCACACTCTCATTCCCAATACTTCTCTCTCTCACACTCTCATTCCCAATACTTCTCTCACACTCTCACACTCTCGCTCCCAATACTTCTCTCACACTCTCGCTCCCAATACTTCTCTCTCTCTCTCTCTCTCTCTCTCTCACACACTCTCGCTCCCAATACTTCTCTCTCTCTCTCTCTCACACACTCTCGCTCCCAATACTTCTCTCTCTCTCTCTCTCACACTCTCGCTCCCAATACTTCTCTCTCTCTCACACTCTCGCTCCCAATACTTCTCTCTCTCTCTCTCACACTCTCGCTCCCAATACTTCTCTCTCTCTCACACACTCATTCCAGATACTTCTCTCTCTCTCTCACACTCTCGCTCCCAATATTTCTCTCTCTCTCACAATCTCGCTCCCAATACTTCTCTCTCTCTCTCTCTCTCTCTCTCACACTCTCGCTCCCAATACTTCTCTCTCTCTCACACTCTCGCTCCCAATACTTCTCTCACACTCTCGCTCCCAATACTTCTCTCTCTCTCTCTCTCACACTCTCGCTCCCAATACTTCTCTCTCTCTCTCTCTCTCTCTCACACTCTCGCTCCCAATACTTCTCTCTCTCTCACACTCTCGCTCCCAATACTTCTCTCACACTCTCGCTCCCAATACTTCTCTCTCTCTCACACTCTCGCTCCCAATACTTCTCTCACACTCTCGCTCCCAATACTTCTCTCTCTCTCTCTCTCACACACTCTCGCTCCCGATACTTCTCTCACGCTCTCGCTCCCGATACTTCACTCACGCTCTCGCTCCCGATACTTCACTCACGCTCTCGCTCCCGATACTTCACTCACGCTCTCGCTCCCGATACTTCTCTCTCGCTCCCAATACTTCTCTCTCTCTCACACTCTCGCTCCCAATACTTCTCTCTCTCTCACACTCTCGCTCCCAATACTTCTCTCTCTCTCACACTCTCGCTCCCGATACTTCTCTCTCTCTCACACTCTCGCTCCCGATACTTCTCTCTCTCTCACACTCTCGCTCCCGATACTTCTCTCTCTCTCTCTCTCTCACACTCTCGCTCCCGATACTTCTCTCTCTCTCACACTCTCGCTCCCAATACTTCTCTCTCTCTCTCACACTCTCGCTCCCGATACTTCTCTCTCTCTCACACTCTCGCTCCCGATACTTCTCTCTCTCTCACACTCTCGCTCCCGATACTTCTCTCTCTCTCTCTCTCTCTCTCACACTCTCGCTCCCGATACTTCTCTCTCTCTCTCACACTCTCGCTCCCGATACTTCTCTCTCTCTCACACTCTCGCTCCCGATACTTCTCTCTCTCACACTCTCGCTCCCGACGCTTCTCTCTCTCTCACACTCTCGCTCCCGATACTTCTCTCTCTCACACTCTCGCTCCCGACGCTTCTCTCTCTCTCTCGCTCCCGACGCTTCTCTCTCTCTCACTCTCGCTCCCGACGCTTCTCTCTCTCTCTCACTCTCGCTCCCGACGCTTCTCTCTCTCTCTCACTCTCGCTCCCGACGCTTCTCTCTCTCTCTCACTCTCGCTCCCGACGCTTCTCTCTCTCTCTCACTCTCGCTCCCGACGCTTCTCTCTCTCTCTCACTCTCGCTCCCGACGCTTCTCTCTCTCTCTCACTCTCGCTCCCGACGCTTCTCTCTCTCTCTCACTCTCGCTCCCGACGCTTCTCTCTCTCTCTCACTCTCGCTCCCGACGCTTCTCTCTCTCTCTCACTCTCGCTCCCGACGCTTCTCTCTCTCTCACACTCTCGCTCCCGACGCTTCTCTCTCTCTCACACTCTCGCTCCCGACGCTTCTCTCTCTCTCACACTCTCGCTCCCGACGCTTCTCTCTCTCTCACACTCTCGCTCCCGACGCTTCGCTCACACTCTCGCTCCCGACGCTTCGCTCACACTCTCACACTCTCGCTCCCAATGCTACTCTTACTTCTAAATACTTTTTTCCCCTGTTGGCTAAATCTGGCTAAATATATAGATGTGACTGTATAATAGAAGAACAATCAGTACAGTGTTCTATACATACTATACAGTCTACTATAGTCACATCTATTTATTTAGCCAGATTTAGAGAACAGGGAAAAAAGTATTTAGAAGTATTTAGAAGAAGATCAGTAAACAAGATGGATGTACAGATTCTACATTCTACATTCGTTCATTCATAGACAGCCTTCCCAATAAAATTTCATGGATGAAAGTGCTAGTGTAACATTTGTCTAGCATGGAAGTCAGCTACAAACTGGTGGAGAGTTTCAGATAATGCCCATTATGAACTGATTACATGTTGCCTAATATCATTTTTAGAGCACATACTTTGTTCATTTTTATCATTAATTACTAATGTATGACACAACATAAAAGACAGGAATTTACTCAAATCATTTTACACAAGTCTCATGTAGCCAAAAATTTTAGAAAGCACACTGACAAACTTGCATTAGGTGACTAATTTTTTTTATGTGTATTGTTTTGCCACTGAACACAAATATTATGAAATTTTTGAAGTTTGGTCTAACAGAAAAAAAAAATGATGTGTGTGAAACAAAAATGAAAAAAATGATGAATGTGTTTTCATGCATCAGGAATCAATTTATATTCACTTCAGGTTGAACTGAAATCCAGTTGTGAGGTTCCTCATACATACATAAACTGATACACAGACAGAGCTATTTCACTAGTAAAAACAAACACTCAAAATAAAAGTACAAAGAGATCTTGCCCACCTTCTCTTTCTGTTGCAAGAATCCACAAGTGCTGGACTGTGTCTGTTCCTCAGCGAGAATCTAGCTCTGTGTGTTTCTGGACTAAGTCCTCTAAACACCATGGTTCATACGTCTCGATCTAAAGCTCCAAACAGGACAGAACTACCCCAGTCATGCAGCCACAGTCAGCTGTGAAAGTGAGGAACACGCCGGCTCTTGCTTGCTCTCAATCCCATGTGTAAACACACTACAGCTCTATCTGCATTACGAGAGGAGAGAGCAAATATTTAAGAGGGATGATGGAGCTTTGCTTTGGTGAACAGGTAGAGAGACCCACACTGGTGCACTCACAGACAGCCCTGAGAAATACAAGCATGCAAAACAGCAGCTGGAAGTTGCAAATCAACAAGGCCGAATATGCAGAATGAGTGTGTGAAGCCTTGAGTGCTGCTGCTTTGTTCAGCGAGAACACTTCATTTATACTTGGTGAGAACTTGACATTGTGTAAAATGGTTGGCCTTCTGAGGAGTCATGAATTTTTTATGGCTCATGTGCATAAAGCAATCTAGATCTATTGAAAATAGTGGATATATATCATTACACCTACAGAAAATGAACTTATCACTCTTGCTATTGTGTTAATATTATGATATTCCCCACGCTATTGTTTTACCTTGAGGAAGCGTAGAACTGAGTACCACCCGGTCTGCACCTGATCAAGTGTCTTTCTCCACACCACTGTGGGAACATATGGAGACCAGACACAGAGCACCACTACAAAGAGTCCATGCTTTCGAACTTTAGAGCCTTTCCTCCATTCATTCTGTTGAGCGAAATGCAAAGCAGCAATGAAAAAACTTAAGAGTTATCAGTGACCTATGGTGTGCTTTTCATTATTGTATTGTATAGCATTGACCACACAGAAGGCCACTTGCAAATGAGCACTCCTACAATCTTTTTGCCTTTACAGTGAGGATCCTGATCCTGACGTTTCCAATGTGTGTTCTGCTTGTTTTAAGAAACGTGATACAACATTTTTTAAATATGAGTACAGTAAATGTAAAATTCTTTAACAATAGAAACACACTATAAAGGTGTATGGGTAAGCCAAACGTTTTTTTTTTTTTGGAAAATCCCATTCTAGATTTAGTACCCCTTTGCTGTTACTAGATGTTGGAGCGTGGCCGTGGGGATTTGTCCATTAAGGCACGTGAGCATTAGTGAGGTCAGGCACTGATGTTGGATGAGGAGGCCTGTGGTGCATTTGGTGCTCTAGTTCATCCCAAAGGTGTTCAGTGGGGTTGAGGTCAGGGCTCTGCCGGTTACTCGAGTTCTTTGACTCCAACCCTGGAAACCATGTCGTTATGGACCTCACTTTGTGCACTTTGTGAGGCATTGTCATGCTGGAACAGGTTTGGGACCCTTAGTTCCAGTTAAGGGAAATTGTAATGCTACAGCAAAGACGTACTATACAATTGTGTGCTTCCAACTTTATGGCAAAACTTTTGGTCAGATTTATATTTACATCCAAATGAGAAAGTCAGATGCATCTGTGGCAATAAAAAGTCCCCGAGACAACATGAGAAAGAAACCTTGAAAGGAATCAGGCTCAAAAGGAACCCATCCTCTTCTGCTCTTCTGGGTGACACCAGATAGTGTGATTATAAATCATTATACAGTATACAGGTGCAGAAAAGTAGCAGTCATTAGGTACAAATCTACAGTATAAAGGTGAGATGATCCACCTTGGGTATAAACTGTTGTTGGAAAGTGCAGTCTTTAAGGAAAATATACATCACTCACCACAGTTATCTGTAGCTTATGGCTAACAAAAGACGAACATGGAGACGTGCATGTTTTTTGCACTTTCTGCACGCACGTTGAATGTGCCAAGGTGGAAAATGACACCACTTCAACCTGCAAACTACCACATACAAGGCAAGCTGAACACAGCATAAGCACATGTGACATCCCACCTGAATAAACATTGGCATGCTCAGAGCCTTTATGCTGTGACCATGCTTCATTAAAGTCCAGAATAAACAGACAAACATACCGTAAGTGGCTGCATTTATTACCACGGGTCATGTTTTAAACTGTGATAAAAACTGTAAAATATGTCTCCTTTATTACCGTAAAAGCAAGGTACTCTACATATGTACTGTGTATGCATTATGTCACTTATGATCAACATCCAAAATTCAAAGGCTGAAATTAGATACTCAACTCTTATCAGACAGCAGAGATATGCTCGCAGTTGAACCAGGAAAAACTGGCAGATCATCACCTTTAATTACTTCAGACTCCAAAAACATTATTCTAAATCACCATTTCATATACTGAGAACTTGAAGACTAGTGAAATAGCCATTCTGAAAGTCCTCTTACAGCTACAGGATGAGTGCACATTTTCCTGCTATTGGCCTGTACTTGAAAAGACGGTGAAAAGATTTTAACAAGGGGCAGCTGGACTGCATGGTGAATTACAGGATCAATTTGCCTGGAGTGCTTCCACATGTAGATAGAGGAGATGGAGGCTGAGCTCCTGGTGGGTGGAGGGTGAGTGTGACGCATTTCCAGACGGATACATCATTACGGTCCATTGTTAGCAGCCATACCTTCTTTCTGGCTATCACAGTGTTAAGAAGCCAGAGATTATCAGAGTAGGTACATGGCAAACACCTCCAAATGCCCACCATGCTCAATCACGTGTAGAAAAGAGCCAGCAAGCAAAACATCTGATTTCCAGTCATAAAAGGAGGAAGAAAAGGGATTCCAGAGTGATGTGGAGTTGGCTTTCACTTTAAAAAACATGTATTTTGTTTGTTCTCTTATTATCTATCTAGCTATCTAGTGAATAATAGCCAGACAACTTATCCCTGTTGTGGAATTTCCCAAGTTGTGAAGCAGTTTAGCTAGAAGGTTACTAAGGCTAGGCCGAGGGTTTGGTGTATTTTCTGTACTCCAAACTCAGTTACTTTAGTAGAGATGATTTTGAATATTCAATTTTCAAGAGTCGTGAAACTTACTGTTTAAGTTATATTGTTTAAGTTATGATATATAAAGTTATAATGTTATAAGTGTCATGAGCGTTTACATTTATGGCATTTGGCAGACGCCCTTATCCAGAGGGACTTACAATTATCTCATTTATACAACCGAGCAGTTGAGGGTTAAGGGCCTTGCTCAAGGGCCCAGCAGTGGCAGCTTGGCAGTGCTGGGATTTGGACTCTCAACCTTACGATCAGGAGTCCAACGTCTTAACCACTGAGCTACCACTTCCCAGTTTGCGCTTTGCTGCCGAGACATGATCACTGTGTATTAGCTCCAAGTCTGAAAGCTATTGAACAGATTATTTTGCCTGTTTTGCGAAAGTGCACCATAATTTAAGGATAAGGATTATAAGGACCACCCTTGCCAGTGCTTCACTGTCATGGCCACCATGCAGTATTTCAGCCCCATTTCAGCCCCATCTCACGCTAAATGTGTAATCATCCACTGTTGCATAACCAAATAAAGTGACATTTCTTGCTCTCTCATACAGCGGTTTGTTTGTCCTTTTGCTTACCTGTGTGGGCAGCAGTTCAAATATATAAATATTACTTAAATTGTGCCTTGAAAAAAGAAAAAAAAAAAAAACATCTTGTAATTTTGTCTGAAATTTCCATCCCAATTAATAAGTCTAATTTTCTGCTCTGTGTTTGATGTAACATTAGTGCACCAGTTCACCTAATGGAGGGTAACACTGTACGACCACAAATGATTATGATTAATATTTTTTTGCAAACCAGACAGCACTATTTTTTACAATTTGCAGTGCCATTATGTTTCTTCGTCTTCTAACATAAGTCATATTTTTGTGCACAATAAAGCTTCCGTAATGCTGAGACAATGATGATGGCAGCAAGTATTTACAGCCACCAAGTCTCAAATACTTGGACCATGTCTCAAACTTCTTCCTACTATACTAAATATCCTGTCATTACACCAGTGGTGTCATTACTGTTTTGACATACTGCTTACTACAGAAGCATGCTTGGAGTGCAGCCTCGAACACAGCTTAAATGTTTATTCACTTCCCACTTACAAGCATCGGATTAATGGAGATGCAGTGGCCAGTAACAGTGTTGCATCATATTGCTTTAACAAAGCACAAGCTGCTCTGATAATAACCACCTTCATTCTTCCAGTAACAAGGGAGTTGCATTCAGTGAAGCCTGGATCGTTGTAATGAAGTGTGTGTGACTGTGGTGTGGGAGTGAGCGGATACGAACACTGGAATGAGGTTGCAAGTAGGAGGGACCCTAAACAATACTGTACTTATGACAAAAACCTACCTCCACAGCAGTGCAGTGCTTAGTGACAGCAGTGTGTGTGTGTGTTGCAGTACTTGCTCATGCTCTCACCCTAATAGGAGGTGAGTTGCAGTACA
Organism: Pangasianodon hypophthalmus; assembly: GCF_027358585.1. NCBI lineage: Eukaryota > Metazoa > Chordata > Actinopteri > Siluriformes > Pangasiidae > Pangasianodon > Pangasianodon hypophthalmus. The sequence continues at coordinate 15,103,679 of NC_069714.1, forward strand.
ATACACCTCACTGTTTCAGTGCAACACTATGCGGTTGAAATGATGCCTGCTGAGTCAATTTCAGCACACAGCTCTGGAACAAAGTGCATGGCTGCAGAATGGAGAAAGGAGTAGAAGGTCACCAGAGCCTGGAGTTGCAGCTGCCCTAAAAACTACAGCCCAGAGTGCAGGAATAGTTCTCAGCTGTAAACTCTCCATCAAGCGCTCCATCAGTCCCACTTACACAATCCCAGCACACTGCTACAGGCTCACACAGAGTGAAGAACAGAGGAGGAGGAAGGTTATGAGCCTGCAGAAATGTGCAATACTTACACATCATGTTTTGTCTAAATCATGTATAGGCTAAGGCTGGGTGATATGACGATATATGGAGATCATGATAAATCACCACAACATGCTTTTCTTTTTTAAATTAAATAAAAAAAAAAAAATCACAAACTGACAGGAAGCAACAGATATGGTGGTAAAATTTGTACAGACGTTTTAGATACATACAAATGTTACTTTTTTAAACAAAATATAAAATATTTTTGTAAACACTAAAAGTATCAAACAGTCAGCAGTTATTTTTAAAATGCAACACTACTGTATTGCTGACAGTCTGTAAGCAAATCTATATCGTGATACATATTGTGTATCATAGAAATGCCTTTCTGACTCGTGATATGATATTTTGTCATACCGCCCAGCCATAGTCTAGGCAGTGTGACACGTACAGCATGTGTTTCACATACAAGAAAACATGAATGCACACAAATAAAGAAGGCCAGCATAAGATGAGGTCCCACTCACCATAAATTCACAAGATGCTAAAAGAGAGAGTTTGATTGACACCGATATTGAGAAGTTACCGGTCTAAATCTGAGCCGAGCCATCACTCTCTCATCTCTCTTCTTTAATCATGCAGAATAGAAATACGACATCCAAACTCTCCTGTCTTTACAGCTGAAGAGATTTTACAGAATGAATTAATCAAAGATGTTTATGTAATGATATTTATATTCCAAGTTATGTGCTCATAAATAAGCCTGATGTAGTTTCACAGCTTCACACAATTAATCATTCTGTACAGACATTACAGAAGTTCATGACAACATGTTTTTTATACATAAAACAGCACTGTTCAAATTACATTCGATAAAAAGTCCACACAGTTAGGTTATGTGCTGAAAATGCAAAAGCTCGTTCATAGAATACAAGATAGCGCATCTCCCATGTGATTTCTCGGGAGGGTGATTAAATCTGCGGAGGATACAGCCGAGGTGAGTCCTGGAGAAAGCGCTCTCAGGCCATGTGCTGATTTTAGATACAACCAGGCAAGCACAAGTTTACTATTCATTCCAAACATGAAGCAAGCAGCTGGAGTATCAGCGCTAAACTAATTTATTCTGCCTCAGCGTAAAAGGATCCAGAATTATTTCTCAGGGCATTTTCTCTATAAATATACATGTCAAATGAATGAAAATGAGGGAACTTATAAAGAAGGGAAGAAAGTGGAGAAAAATATATATATATAAAAAGGAAAGTAGTAGTCCCAGTGCATCCCCACAGGACTCATCCAGAGGCAGCATGTGGTTTTGAAGATTACGTTGCAAGGAAATGTTAGTGAGGATGGTAATTGGGTCTACGAGGAAGGACCCAACACCGACTCTCGTTCAGTGCCAAAGCTGCCTGCCAATATCTAAATTAAACAGCTCAATTTGTGCTATCGAGAACCTCCTTTATCAGTTCAGTCAGGAGATCAGATCGTCTCAGTGTTTGGAATTTGGTTCTGATCGTCTCTGTCTTTAGATCCACCTACTCTGCATTATTACATCTGTGTGAAAAACAGAAGACACACAGCAGTCACACACAGTTAGGTGTCGCTTCCCACTCGCAGGCAAATCACAAGGTCATTAAATACAATTGAATTCAGGCAGACTGTGAAGACAGGATGATTACTGTTTGCAATATTCTCCTTCTCACGTGCTTAAGTGCTGTTCTTAATGCGGCAGTGTTTTCTCCATCCTGCCTGCATTGCACATAGAGATAATACACGCTTGCTTTTTTATTAAAATTCCACTTTAACTCAATGGAACTATTGTAATATATGCTTTTTGTCTTCTTGCCATGTCTTTTACAGCCAAATAATGATCTTTTTGTTATCATGTCTTAGTATTGTGAAAGGTAACAGAAATACATGTTCTGTAGGTTATTTAAACCTTACAGTTTTGGTGCACCATTCAGAAGTCCTCAGCTCTTGGTGGCGTTTCATTTCCCTTTGTGGGCTGTAACAACTGCTAAATGGTGAGGGAGCATGTAGGAAAGTAGCTATGTGCTATCCAAAATGTCAAAGGGCTGATGTGTCCTCAGGGCCTCTTTGAGCTCATGGCGATCTCTGTGGAGCTGACAGCTTCTTTAGATTCTTATAAAGAGCAAAGCCCTCATCACAATTTTTGAAGTTCATAGAGAGGTTAGAGGGTCAACAGAACCCAAACAAATAACACTTTCTCTCTCTCTCTCAGTGTCTCAGTCCAAAACATGACATGGCTCTCAGGGTAGCCATCTGCAGGCTGTTCAGGTTTACTGTGTTCCATCATTCACATCCTCAGTAGTTTCCCAATCAATATCCAAAAGCCAAGAAAACTCCACCCAGTCACCCAGAAACTGACACGCCCAGATCACCAAGTGTTTGTGCCACTGACAGGCAGAATAAATGGAAATATTGTTTGATAGCCTCCTAACGACTGGTCAGTGATGCATTGTGTGAGACTTTCTTCTCGATGCATTCCTATCGATATGATGGAAAGCAAACAACTGCAAGGACTCGTTTCCTTGCTCCTCCACAGCAGGAATAAGTGGAGCATCTACAGAGGTGACGTGCGCTTCATCAGCCAGTGAATCAGAGAGTAAAATGGCCGTGCAGCAAAAGGCCAATTTGTTTTGGATATTTAGTCTTGCTAACTAACAGGTGAATGCAGAACTGCCTGTGATGACGGTTATTCAGATTAATCATGACATTAATATAAGCGATCATGTAATTGTGTTTTAAAATATAGATGTAGAGTTGGACTCCTGTCGCTTTAGAGCACACGTACTAAAAGTGCCTCTAATTATTCCCCAGTTCAGTTCTTAATGGTGCAGTTGATCTTGACAGCTTGGTATGGAGTTTTATGAGCTAGTAAAAGGTTATTATCAGATGGAGGTAGGCTAAAGCGGTGCACCTGCCAGACGGAAAAACCAAGTGTAGTGCAGCAGACTGTAAAACAGCCATAGAACAAGTTCAGCATGGCATTAAATGCTGAATCGGTATCAGATCAGATCTGATAAATTTTCTGTTCCAGTCCACTGTCATATCACAAATGAGATTTTTTTTTAAAGTTAAGCCACAACACTGATAAGCAGAGGGTCCATTCAGCTCTGGGCACTATCAGAAAATAACAGGCAAATTAAACTGTTTAAAACCAAATATCAAAATTCTTATTGTTATACAGACCTGTACAAATCTCACAGTTAAAAAATTCATATTACAATAATAAGTTTCTTATTTCCATGCATGTTAAGATTGACGATCAAAAAAGCACACTGCTCAAATCATACTTGTTGGCCAGTCTTTGGTAATCTGTACCACCAAAAAGTGTAGAAAATAGTCAGATTATAAATTATGTAATGTGCATTCATAAAATACGACAAAACTCAGCAATTTAATCTAATAAAAATAAAGATATTGCAAGATTTGCTATAATCACTGTGAAGCACAGAAAACAATACCAATGCAATATTAACAGAGGGCTTTAGAAAGGACAGAAACTGGTGCTGAGATATAAATTTTATGTTTTGTTGCCAGATGAAGGGTTCTGAGGCTTCCATTGTTTCAGAGACCTGCAGGCAAACCAGATATAAAATATAAAATGCATTCATGTAAATGTGGTGCAGCAGTCCTTATAGCATACCAAAAGTGTTATATGATGCTGTAACTCAGAGTTAAGCAGAGAGCTTAGATGTTGCACGCAAACTATAGGACCTATTGGGGAATGTGAGGAATGTGCATCATCCCCATCGTCCAATGCAACATCACATCAAAAAAAAAAAATGAGACAGACTTAAGCAAAGGCACAAAACACTCACACAAGGAGAGCATGATAAAGATGTAAAGAGCTATGGTGCATTGCTGAGTGCATGCTGAGTGCAGTGTGTGCACATACACACACTCCACCCAGAGAGAGAGCGAGTGAGAGAGAGAGAAAGAGGAGAAAAGTAGATAAGCGGCTGTGACATGTAGCTGGAGGGATGGAAAGAAAGCCAGACTGATGGGAGTTGGGCTGAACTAATAGCCCACTAGTGGCTCACACTGAACACGAGCTGTCTGTCATACACACGCACAGAGCCATATTCTATGGCTTCAATAACTAAATGAGAGCATCACTTAAAAAATTACCACATAATAATAGAATGTTCTTTCATGTTCTTTTCTTATAAACTGTCTATATTCTAACTCCCCTTTAAATATGTTGGATTCATATAGCTTTTAGGGATTTGGATGTATACATAATTACTAAGTTACATTTACAACATGTTTATACTGTCTGTGGTTCAAGATATGTTAAATAATAAACTGCAAAATCTGGACTGTCTTTTTACACCCCAATTTGGTCATCTGTTAATTCCCACCCATCAGCCAGCACTCCTCTATCATAAGACAGCTACCAAGCGGGGAAGGTGCAGGCTAACGTGCTTCCTCTGAGACATGTGAAGCCACCTCCCGCTGTCTGCCCTCTTCCATATACACAAGCTCACAGATGCCCATGATTTGGTACTGTTGCTGTGATTGACAGGGGAGAGAGTATGCCATCCCTCTCACACAGAGAGTATGGCCAATTTTTACTCTATCGGACTCCTACCCATGGATGGCTATGGCATTGTTAAGATTCAAATTCATGATCTAGGGTGAATGCTTTTCTGCTGCGCCACTCACGAGACTTTTTTAAAATGGTGTTCAATGTTCTAAATGTGTTCCAATTAGAGCTATTATGTGCCCAGGTAAACCAGACAGGAAGGCCCACTGCCACTATCACAGAGGATAAAGACATTTGTATAAGGTTTCCATTTACATTAGAAGATGAAAGGGCAAGTAATCCCTTTCACTGTAAACACTGTGGAGTTAATAAAGCCAAAGCTATAGGTTAGACAGGAGGAGCGAGTTAGTCAGGGCTGAGAGTCATATACAGGGCATCGGAGCCGTGAGTGACAGGGTGATGCCTGCTTCTGTAAGTGAGATAACACTGCAGATCACACAGCACCTCTCAGAGCAACACTACATCCACAGATACTACAGAATAGCCTGAGCCTCTATACAGACAGGACACCTTAGAGAGATTAGAGATTTAGAGATGTGCTGCAAAGTGGTGCAGAAGTAAAAGATACGATCCCAAATCTAGGATTGTTGTGCTGCAATCATGGAAAACATAGGACACAGAGTTGTGAGGAAATAATCTTAAATACTGAATACAAAGCTTATGTGAGAGTTCATTAAGAATTGTAAGGGAAAACTCTTTTCGTTGAGTGTGTAATATACATACCTGTAGTCAGAGGAGCACACAACAGCACTCCACACACTCTTCACTGCACTAAACTCACTAAACCGCAGCAGTCAGCAGCTCAGGAGGAACACAACTGTGCATTCAGAATGCCAAAAAGCACTAAAATGGGCACTCTGTCATACAAGATGTCTAAAATCACTTTAAATTCCCAGTTGGAAGTGTAATTAAACATTGTCTGCTGTGGTTTAATGAGGCTGCTGACCTGAAAAGGCCGATCAGCGTAGTAGCACTCAGTGCAGTGTCCATTAAGAAGTGACAGGAACGACTGACTCTTCTGTGAAGAAAGATCTCAACAGAGTTTTAAACTAAAAGATCTGAACCTACACTGGGGGTCGGGATACAGCCATCAAATAAGATCATATTTTATATTATTTGGGATATTTTATATGTATTTGGGATATTTTCTGCACTAATAATGTTCTGTGACAACATGGAGAAACGCTCAATGTTTATATTATGTAGTGCACCCGACTCTACCAAGTGACAGATTCAGTCATTTCATTCCACTGCTTGTTTCATTGCACTGTCTCTCATATAATGTGCAAAGCCAGAAATACATGGTTTAGTGTTTTGGAGTCTGACCTAGTGAAACTTGTGCAGAGATGAAAGCTGATTGAACTTGAAATGGCACTACTTGCAATATGCTCCTGTGTTTTTCACATGGGGACAATAATTGCTTATCTCTAATTATTTCTGATGAGAGGCTGTGGGAGTTTTCCACATTTGTTCGTCTTCAGTACCCACTATATCCTTGTCACTTTCAAAGCGGATCATGGGAACTCTGGACATGAGGCTGGAATGTACCATGGATGGGACACCAGTCCATTGCAGGGCACCATGAACACACATTCATTCACACCTAAGGGTAATTTAGAGTCACCAGTTCACCTACTGGTGTGACTTTGGGAGGTGGGAGGAAACTGGAGAAACAGGCAGAAACCCAAAACTTGCAAAACTCTGCACAGATAGTAACCAGAGCTCAGGATCGAACTGGAGTCCCTGGAGCTGTAAGCAGTAATGCTACTTGCTGTGCCACCATGCTACTCTATATTTGTTTAGAGTTTGGGAAATAGAGCCAACTAAGTTCATTAGAAAATATTGCACAAATGTGTACAAATAAAAATAACAGTGTGAGCAGGCGGGACTAGTCAAGTGTGTCTGTGAGAGCCGGCAGTAGTGGGATTTAAAAAAAAGAAGAGGAAAAAAAAACCCCACACACACAAAACAAGTCCTGTGAACACTTCAGGAATAGCCTGAAGACTATCGATATATAACTGTATGATGCTCTAGGAGGATGATTACTTACTGAGTGATGCCACAAAGCTGTTTTCACTCAAGCAGGTAAACTGACGTGCCTAAATATTTAATCCATGCACTGCGAGAACGCTTTGTTGCTGTCATTATGTGTAACTGTGCATGAAAGTCCTATTTCTCTAAACCACAGCAAATAAGTGCACAAGAAACTTCAGCCAGATAGGTTTACGACAAAAACAAAACAAAACCAGTTTTCTCAGACATTTACACAGCCACTGAAGACTGTTACAGACTAGTCGAGAAAGAAACTGATCTGATCAAAGGTCACATGACACAAGCTTAATGTTAAGGTTAACCTACGAAGCAGTGTTACAAACACGGGTGCTTTCAGTACCACTAGCATGATGTTAATGCATATTTTATTTCCGTTCCCACGCAAATACTATACTAATATTCCTGTTATCCTCATTCCCACAGATGTTCCCAGCCATCCGTGATATTAGCACAGTTCCTGTTCGTGTACAGCTCTTTCTGTTAGTCATAGTGAAACCAGTTTGTACAGTACGATTCAGCTGAGTCATGAGCACGAATTTCTAAAGTAGTAATTAGGCTTGAACAGTGTATTTGTAAAACACTGGTCACCCTTTACTAAAAACCAATAGTATGGAAGCACTCATATGTGTCATGGTAACTTTTTCTTCAACCAAAACTCCTGACTATTGACATATGATAATGATTATTACGCAGGTACAGAATAGAAACTGCCTAAACCTGGTTGTACGCTCATATAGACTGTGGGTGCCACCAAAGCATGTTGGAGGTAAGACTTTGTATAAACTGAGTAAAACGTGGAGACACAAAACATGCCTGTTTGAGAGAACCCATAACACAGGCTACCATCTGAAATAAAACACAGAGCTTAATGATGAGCGTCCTGTGTCACTGCTGCATGGGCTGCCATTGACTGAGCTCAGAGCAATAAGAAGCCACAGGAAGTCACAACACTGTAAAGAGAAGTCATGCTCGTCACCCCGTAGCATTCTCCAAGGAATGCATGTCTCTCATCTACAAATCAAAGCTAGTGACACAATAATAGTGACCTACACTCCTAGTGACTTCATTATTTCCATTTAGAACTGGGGAAAAAAAAATAAATAAAAAAATAAAAAATACACAGCTCCAGGAAGGCTGGGTACAGGGAGATAAAATAAGCGGAAGGCAAGACGTTTATTTTCCTTACGCTTTTTTGTATTTGCTAGATTTGCTTTGGGCTGTATATTTAATTGTTATAACAAATTAAATGATGCACACCACCAGTCAAAAGTCTGAACATGTCTAATTAAATCTTTAAGATGAAAAGCAGCAAACAAGTGTTCACCATATGCGGGAACCCCTTCAAAACAGATGGAAAAGCCTCCCAGGTGATTACCTGAGAAAGCGAGTTGAGAGAATACCAAGCGTTTGCGAAGCTGTTAGCAAGGCACACACACTATAATATTATATATATTATTATATATATAAAGTTATATAGGGTTAGCAGATTAGTGCTATCTCTACGATGGAAAATACTGGAAATAAAGAGGACTAGGCATGTCCACACAGTGGACTGATGGTGTATGTGTGTATAAAGTCACAAGTTAACGTTCACAGCCAAGTCAGCTTTCTGTATACCCTGTACATTCATACTGACATGCTCAGTTTTGCATTTTACTTCAGACCCAGGTGGTGATTTCCTTCATTCTGTGTCAGGGAGGCATGTTAATTAACTGGTGACTGGTGGGACAGTTTCCATTGGGAACTAATGCAATCTAATAAAAAGTTCAGTTAAATCCAGAGACATGCCTGTTTTGACGTGGCAGGTACGAGCCTGCAGGCTGCCATATGAGCGTAACGTAAAGACATTTCCCATTGTGTGTGTCACAGAACAACCATGCTTTATCAACTGGCCTGTGTGAGTCACACGTAAGTGAGAATTCAAATGGAGCACCTCAGCTCCGCATTAAAAAGCAAACACATTGCAAAATCTACACTGTTGAAGAGAGGATTTGTTTTTGTTTGGATTAATCTAGTTCAACGGTAACTGGGGTGAAATCACCCAGTATAAAACGTCCAGCCTGCACTGATCGCTCACTCATCTACAAATTAGCAAAAATGCCATTAGCCTGTGACATCCTCCAAAATCAGTCTCAGACTACTACAGCAAAACAGTGGCTTCACACCTTTCCTAAGATTTGTATTTCACAACAAGGACGACAACCTTTATTCATCAAAGTTATGATCTGATTATACCAAATAATACCAAAAGTTTCTCTGGTGTATCTGTACCACACCTGGTTGATGTGACTATGAATGAAAAATGCTTGATCTGTAGTTAAGTAATAAATAGGAATATCAGTATAATCATTACATATTATACTGATACTGTACACAGTAGTGTATATAAACAGCAACAACATAAATAAACAGTAATAAAAATTGCAAATAATGTTAATAATCACAACTGTGCACACAGAAACCTCAGATTAAAATATAGGTAATGGGGTTTAATGTTAGCATAGAATTTGTAAATGTAAATGAAAATGAGTAGATGTGGCCCTTTATATCTGCACATTAGTCCTTTAATTTGTTCCTCAGATCTTCACAGCCTGCTAAATGCTTTCCTTTCATTGGCTGTCACATCACATGCATAAATTAGGCTGTGTGCCATGTAAATGAAATGTATTTGAGGGTAAATTGGGCTTGAAGAACGCATATGACATGTAAATAAGGGGCTAAGGGCAAGGGGCTTGTTTCCACGCAGCTGAAGCTGATTCATAATTTGCTGTCAAAGAACCGCTCCTTTAGAGGTTGTACAACTGTTTCATGAATCAGATGCAGATTCGTTCCATGCACTTCGATCTGTACTCATTTCTATACAACTTTGACGAATAAAGGCACATTTCAAGATATTGATTTTAAACAAATATAAACATTGCCTTGTATTCATTTTCCCCCTAACAAAGCCATCTGCGTCTGACACAGTTAGATTTTTGTGCCACACAGGCTGTGGAATATTACTGCTGTCTTGACTAATCAAAACATTTGCTGGATTAATTGCTTGACATTTTGATGGCTAGCACTAAAATAGATGTTCTGGGGATAAAAAAGTGCTTGTCCTGGATTCAACAACTTAAGCGAAAACACTGACCAGCTGTATAACTCAGAAAACTTCTATGCAAGGAGCTGGTCCTGGATGGAAGTTTAAACCAATATGAAGGAAAAACACCACCTTCTTAACCGGATAAACACCTCCTACGGCCTGCGCTACTCCCAAATACTGCCCGCTTAGACAAATACTACTCCCAAATACAGCCCGCTTAGACAAATACTACTCCCAAATACAGCCCGCTTAGACAAATACTACTCCCAAATACAGCCCGCTTAGACAAATACTACCCCCAAATACTGCGCGCTTAGACAAATACTACTCCCAAATACAGCCCGCTTAGACAAATACTACTCCCAAATACAGCCCGCTTAGACAAATACTACCCCCAAATACTGCGCGCTTAGACAAATACTACTCCCAAATACAGCCCGCTTAGACAAATACTACTCCCAAATACTGCGCGCTTAGACAAATACTACCCCCAAATACTGCGCGCTTAGACAAATACTACCCCCAAATACTGCGCGCTTAGACAAATACTACCCCCAAATACTGCGCGCTTAGACAAATACTACCCCCAAATACTGCGCGCTTAGACAAATACTACTCCCAAATACTGCGCGCTTAGACAAATACTACTCCCAAATACTGCGCGCTTAGACAAATACTACCCCCAAATACTGCGCGCTTAGACAAATACTACTCCCAAATACTGCGCGCTTAGACAAATACTACCCCCAAATACTGCGCGCTTAGACAAATACTACTCCCAAATACAGCCCGCTTAGACAAATACTACCCCCAAATACTGCGCGCTTAGACAAATACTACCCCCAAATACTGCGCGCTTAGACAAATACTACCCCCAAATACTGCGCGCTTAGACAAATACTACTCCCAAATACTGCGCGCTTAGACAAATACTACTCCCAAATACTGCGCGCTTAGACAAATACTACTCCCAAATACTGCGCGCTTAGACAAATACTACCCCCAAATACTGCGCGCTTAGACAAATACTACTCCCAAATACTGCGCGCTTAGACAAATACTACCCCCAAATACAGCCCGCTTAGACAAATACTACTCCCAAATACTGCGCGCTTAGACAAATACTACTCCCAAATACTGCGCGCTTAGACAAATACTACTCCCAAATACTGCGCGCTTAGACAAATACTACTCCCAAATACTGCGCGCTTAGACAAATACTACTCCCAAATACTGCGCGCTTAGACAAATACTACTCCCAAATACTGCGCGCTTAGACAAATACTACTCCCAAATACTGCGCGCTTAGACAAATACTACTCCCAAATACTGCGCGCTTAGACAAATACTACTCCCAAATACTGCGCGCTTAGACAAATACTACTCCCAAATACTGCGCGCTTAGACAAATACTACTCCCAAATACTGCGCGCTTAGACAAATACTACCCCCAAATACAGCCCGCTTAGACAAATACTACTCCCAAATACTGCGCGCTTAGACAAATACTACTCCCAAATACTGCGCGCTTAGACAAATACTACTCCCAAATACTGCGCGCTTAGACAAATACTACTCCCAAATACTGCGCGCTTAGACAAATACTACTCCCAAATACTGCGCGCTTAGACAAATACTACTCCCAAATACTGCGCGCTTAGACAAATACTACTCCCAAATACTGCGCGCTTAGACAAATACTACCCCCAAATACAGCCCGCTTAGACAAATACTACTCCCAAATACTGCGCGCTTAGGGGGAAGGGGGGAGAGAGAGAAGAAAAAAAAAAAAAAAAAACAGGCAGCACTTCGCTCGTAGCAAAGAAAGTTTCAAATATCACTTCAGAGATATGAAATTGGTACGGGTTTGAAAAGTCAGATGTGAAGTTATTGTGAAGTTTATGTAAAATATAATGCTGCATTACATCCTAAGCGGTATAACTCGCTGGTCGGAATTACGTCATTTTCTACCTCAGAACTTTTGACAGACGAAGTGGGAAAACTGACGCCCACTTGTTTGTATTTTGTAAGCAGCAAGCTAGGCAGCTAACTCGGATGAGTGATGTATATTTTCTTTCCCAAACAGCAAACTGTACAGTCAGTGTTTTAGATTTAACAAACGAACATATCTGTATGTTGATTAATCTAAAGCTAATGCTTGTATATACAGTATAACTCATTTAAAGGTAAGAAGTATTTCTAATGCTGTGTTTAACCATGCTGATTTCACGTCACTCCGTAAACGGGGAAGGAACTCGGATTCGAGAAGAATAACCCAAGTTGACTTCTCAACTGCGGTGGCATTTCATGTTACGAAAGACATGGTCCCCATTTACTCTGTTGAGAACAAAGGGTTCACAAAGTTGTGCAAAAATAGTAATAGCGCCATCTGTAGCAAACAGTGTAAACAATGTTTTTTTTTATATCCTTTCTTTAAATATCCTTTATTTAAAAGAAACATCGTTTGCACTATTTGTCATAGATGATGCTGTTATTATTTTTGTGCATCTACATTCTCCCATAGTCCATCCTAATAAATAAAAATCTTTATAAGCAATTTTCATACTTTTTCAAGTGCATTACGTAAGAATAAAAAAAAAATTGAAATCGGAATTGAGAATCGTTCATAATGTTAGATTTTTTAAAATTTTTTTTTTTTTTTTTTTTTTTTTTACAATATCGCTCAGCCCTAGTGTGTACCACACAAAGATAAGCTATAAAAGAACAGCAAGCAAAGGGCTGACTTGATGCAGTAGTAAATACACCTACGATTAAGCATTGGTTAGTGACAGCTGATGTTTCTCCAAAGACTATGGCCCACAAGAAACCGATGTGCTGAAAAGACCTGGAAGTGTGTGTCTTTTGCTTGGGATTAACTTGCAAAAGCAACGATGTGGGTGCATGCTTTTAATCAAACCAAGGAGATGCACTAAAAACTAATTCTACAAATTGAATCAGTGTAGATGCTGCTAAATTTCTGGATCAGGGGTGTAACAAAAAGCCTGCACCCACAGCAGCAATTTCTGAGTATTTATGCTGTGTAGGATAGGATACAGATGCACTGTGCGTATGTGTATGTGTGTGTGTGTGTGTGTGTGTGTGTGTGTAGGGACAGTTTTAAAGTGAGAGGTCTGTATGGGAAACAAGGAGTTCTCTCTACTTCAGATGCTAAGTCTGATTGACATTGGCAAGATCGCCAGCACTGATCACAACTTTAAATTCTCCAGCTAACTGACAAATTATGTCCAATAGAGAATCACAGAAACACAAGCTAAAAATATACCACCCACACTGACAGCATAATTAAAACCTAATATGTCTTCCCAGTAATCTAATCATTATCTTCTCTCAGAAGTAGCATCCATATATACAGTATGTGTCCATACTCAAGCATATTATCAACATAATAGACATGTTCTGACAGCAAAATATGGCGAAGCAGGATAAATAACTGCAAAATCATCTTGGCTTTCTGCCCTGCACTATATTAACAATTTTTACAGTCCAGATTAACAAACTCACTGATACATAGTTCTTTATTAACCTCCAAGGACTTGACCTGAAGAAAGATACAACAAATTTTATGAGCAAGTAAATCAGTATGAGGGCTTCAGTGTGGACACACTCCAAATGTGGATCATCCAGACAATGACAAGTCTGTCTCTCTCTACATACATACATACATATATACACATATATGCAATATATATAGTACAAGTGTTTGCGTCTTTCTTTGCTTGAGACGTTAAGAATACAGAGTGAGCGAGCAAGAAAGTGAGAATGAGTGAAACTAGTTGAAATATTACCAGATGAATCCAGGTACCAGACCACACCTCTGATCAAAATGATCTTTTGCCACTCATTCTATAATCACAGTCTCCAGTCAGTTGTGGAGGACTGACTACCTCCTGCAACTCATAATTAATATTATTATTCCCCACCCATATGCTGATTAGACAAATATTTTGGTAGAAGATTTTCTTTCCTTTAGGTGATAGTGTTTTAACCATGCATAACTTGACCAATGATTTGACGTAAAAAGATCAGTTTTGACTTCAGCTTAATTTTCAGGCTGTCTTTAAAAGTGTTTTATATGGTTCTTTCAATCAGGAGTGCTAAATGAGACAGTGGGCATCGTATGAGATCTAATAACACTCCAGCCTATAAAATACCTTCCTTTATATTTCTTACAAAAGTCTGACTTACCTCCAAGGTCCATGTGTCTTTCAAAGCAAGCCTCAAAGAATGGTTTCACTATGAGGTCTATAACTCTCTGAGCCTGCTGATACATGTGTGGACCCACCCTTGTGTCACAAAACTTCCCAGAGTCATCAAACTTGTACCACAGATTAGCTCAACATGAATATCGTATGCAGGTATTGCTAAACCTTTACAAACTAGCTGTGCTTCTAAAATTCTGCTGATAGAAAGGGATGACGATGTGAACTTAAACAGGAATGTATGCAAGTACTTCCTTTTCCAGCATAATGCACATTATGGATCTGGACACAGATTGGTCAGGAGGAGCACAAAACATGGATATCCATGCGTTGATTCTCTCATATTCACAGTGCGTAACTCTCAGAAACAGAAGTACCAAGCTGCACGGTTCCGTTGTCCCTGGGGTGGTACCATCAAGTGTACTTTTTCTGTACCTGTAGTATGTATATTACGGCATGGTAGCATGGCTAGTAGTGTTACCACCTCACTTCATCTCCAGGGTCTCCAGTTTAATCCAGGTTTCTTCCAGGTTCTCTGGTTTCCTTCCACCTCCCAAAAACATGCCAGTCATGCTAAATTAACCCCAGGAGTATATGAGACTATGAATGCGTGTGTGTATGTGTACGTGATGAACCCTGTATGAGCCCAGTATTCCCAGGATAGGCTCGGGATCCACCGTGACCCTGATCGTTACTGGAAGTGTGCAAGTATGCGTCTTTTACCTGGGGAGGTGTATGCGGTGCTTTTAGAGTAAAGCTTTAAAAAGGTACATCAGTGGTCCTCAAAGACCAGTCATGCATCTTTAACTGTTTTCAAAAATGCACTATATTCACAATTCCAGATGAAAGATCCATGCTAAAGGTACAAAAGATGCACCCTTGATGGTACCACACCAACGACAAGGAAAAGTAGAGTTGATTAAGAACCTGTGACAAGGTGCCTGTATTTCTGAGAGTGCACTCATAAGACAATATGTGCTTTGCATATTTCCACAATCCTAACCTCATGCACCAAACATCAATTCCTGCTCCACACAGGTAAACTGCAGCGAAGAGGGGTGTGGGGGGAGTCTAACAAATCTTCAACGTGACACTTACTTCCCAATGACCTCGCACAGCTCGTAAACGTCTTCGAAGAGGACGTCGTCGTCGGCCATGGTCCAAAAACAAGACGGGACAATTTCCTGCCCGAAATGTGTCCACGGCGGGAAATCTCACACTCTGAAGCGCACGAGCTCCCCGTGAGCCCAAACAGCAGGCGCCTGTGAACGCTCCCCAAATTCCAGCGAGCGGAAAAAAAAATATCTCGGCGTTTTTCGTTCTCTTCTCCGAAAAATGTCCGTGAGGGATTGAGTTAAAAATACAGAGAAGGGGCGGCCAGAGTGGACGCGCTCCTCAGCTCACTCTTCTGCCCCACCTTATGCTTGTTTCCCGACTCCTTGGAATTAATCCGGCGCGTCCAGCCAACTCGCGGCCAGGTTCAGGCTTTTATCAGCTTTCTAAACAACTCGCCACATGTACAGCTCTCGGCGTTCAAGTGTGTCAGTCGAGCTGTGTGTCCTTCCAAACCCGCCACAAAACTACTCCCCGACTCGCTTCTACAACAACAAGTCGCTCTGGTTGCCAAAATTGCAGCTAAGTGACAATATTCATCGCATATCCGCGCTCATAGCTTCCGCTATCCCACGGGACTCGCTGTCTGTCCCTAGTTTTTCCACTGCGGCTCCGGGTGTCTCCGCTTCGCTCTGCCCTGCCGCTCCTCTGCTCTTTCTGCTTCCACAAAACCCAGGCTCCGCCCTCTCAAGGTTAAGAAACTGGAGTGCCAGGCGCCACAATGGCTCCAAGTGGGCAGGTCGTGTTCCGGAACTACTACAGTGGAAAACGTGGAAAGCGTGAGCCGCAATGGCGACTGAGCTCGTCTATGAAGTCTCAGTTTCCTAACGTCAGTTACTCACTCGCAGGACGTCAGTTAGTAATGAGTGGTATCCAAGAGCGCGTTTGTCTTCTAAAGAATTTCACTAATGTTTGTGTTTACTGGATAGACATAAACCAGTCGGGATACAGTATGTGTTCCCAAACTAGCAAATTAACCACAAAACAGCTAAAATAATATTATTAAGAACAGCGGTTAACAGAGTTTGATGACACAACCAGGCTGGACAGACACTGGGGGGAAATGCAAGTATAAATACAGTATTAATAAAACAGTAAGAATTAAGAGCACACAATCACACAATATGGCCAAATGTTTGTAGACACCTGACCATCACACCCATATGTGAGCCTTCCCCAAGCTGTTAGCATAAAGGTGGAAGCACTCATATAGGATGTTAGTTTCCCTTCACTGGAACTAAGAGGCCCAGACCTGTTCCACCATGACAGTGCCTCTGTGCACAAAGCGAGGTTCATGAAGACATGGTCTCCCGAGGGTGATGTGGAAGAACTCGAGTGTCCTGCCCAGAGCCCTGACTGCAACCCCACTGAACACCTTTGGGATGAACTGGAACACTGACTGCATCCCAGGCCTCATCACCTGACATCAGTGCCTGACCTCACTAATGCTCTTATGGCTGAATGAGCACAAATCCCCACAGCCACGCTCCAAAATCTGGTGGAAAGCCTTCCCAGAAGAGTGGAGGTTATTATAACAGCATAGGGGGACCATAACTGCAATGGCATGTTCAAAAAGCACATATGGGTGTGATGGTCAGGTGTTCCCAAACTTTTGGCCATATAGTGTATGATGTTATAGACCACATGACCACATGGAAAGAATAATACTGAAAAGGCCCACAGTAGGCCTACACTACTGCTAAACATTTTCACGCAATCCAGAATTCACAGTAGATTCATAATGTAGCGAATGCCATTGTACAGTGTGTGTGAAAACATCTCACGCTGCTTAACTGAAACCCACAAGTGGCAGCCTTTTTTCCGTTTTTTTAAATTATCTGAAGGGTGGTTACCATAAACTGCTGTATACACGTGCACTCCAAGATCTACTGCAGCCGGCTTGACTGTGCAGGTTGTATGGTGCGCTTGAAGTAAGTTACACTCACATCTAAAAAATGATTGAGAAGCATGTCGTGTGTTGTGCTGGCACAGGTATAACAAGAAATTAATTTTGATGAGATGAAGAAACATATACAAAAATCGTAATTATTTTCCTGATTTAAATTGGTAAATGTGATGAGGATTGCAGTCACCAGTCAAATATACACCAATCAGCAGAACATTGCACCACACTGCCTCTGCCGGCTTGCCTTCTTCCCATAGTGCATCCTGGTGCCATCTCTTCACCGGGCGAGTGACACACACTTTTGGTAGGTACTAACCACTGCATACTGGGACCACCCCACAAGACCTGCTGTTTTTGGAGATGCTCTGATTCAGTTGTCTAGCCTTCACAATTTGGCCCTTGTCAAAGTTGCGTAGATCCTTACACTTGCCCATTTTTCCTGCTTACAATACATCAACTTCGAGAACTGACTGTTGACTTTCTGATAACATTGAGCTAATCAATGTTATTCACTTCGCCTGTCAGTGGATTTAATGTTATGGCTGTTTACAGCCCTTCAGGGTCTCACAAAAATGCTGACATGGTCTAGGCAGAATTTGAGTTTGACGCTCCTGTTATCGACTTAAGTAGTTCATAGCAAGCCCACAAGGATTCAAGATCCAATACCCTGATTCAAGATCCCCTAAAGACCAGTGTACATTTGAAAGAAAAAAGTATTCATTCAGTCATTTTTTTTCCCTATTTTTTCTATATTCGCTCAAAAATGCAGCTTCTTCAAATTTAAATGAAAATGTATGTACTATAGATTTACTAACTTCATGCACAATGTTTCATGTGTAAAGTCCAGGTTATTCTATGATTCATATAGAGTTCTGGCTCATTATCTTACAGTTAGACTTGCCTTTAGGCACTTGGATCATTAAGGCCTGTAGGAAACATGCGAAGTGAAGAGAAGTAGAACCCCTCCTGTAATCCTCTCACATTAATGACTCCAGTGAATCCTACATGAGAAACCCCTGAGTCCAGACAGATGCTTGTGCTAACATGTGAAAATGGGTCATTGGTTTCTCTGGTGAATTAACAGCAAATTTGCAGTGTCTGTTTTTACCATTTCCTCAGTCAGTCACACATAGTCCATATTGCATGACTTATACAGTCAGATTGGCTTTTATTGTGTAATTATTAAAGTTGTATGGTTTAACTTTAAAAGAAACCTTTAATATGAGCAATTTACTAAACTCCTCTGTTCTCTAACCTCAAGTAGGGTGTGCTACCATAAAAATTAATAATTTCAAATTATTAAATGTTATCATAATAGTAAGTTCATATACAAAATAATACTAATCCATCAACTGCTCACTAGAGAAATTCAGTGAAACAGCTAGAAATACCGTAATGGGTGCTGTCTGGACATATTATATTGCAGTGTTTTCAAGGCATTGATTTTTCTAGCTGATGACAGGTTCTGTGCTCTTGAGTTAATTGGATGTTTTGTTTTTTTTTCCTGCCTGGCACACAACTATCGCAACAAATACATTAATGTAGTTTATTATCATAAATAACAAAATTGGTCAAATAGTGTATTTTAAGACATTAATGGCAATAAATAAATAATTAATGAGTTTCTGATTAGGTCTGGAGCTAGAGAGAGTCATAGCAACACCTCTTTTCAAAATATTTTAAATGTTGATTTTTGCCTTAGGTTTCAGAATATTGCCTTGTTGCAGAAGGTACACACATTTTTATTTATTTATGTACATTTTCCTCTTTTTCCATGAGAGAACCATGGTGGATGTAAATGTTTACCCTCAACTGTATTCATTTTTGGCATGTAACTTGAAAAGCCACCAAAAAAAGAAAAAAAAGAAAAACAATAGCGGAAACTTCAAGTAAAATCAGAAGCATGGTGATGTACAATGATTGAATCTGTTATATGTCAGTGAATGATTAATTCACAGTTAGATCCATTTTACATTCATTGCACCCAAATTTACCCCCTCACACACATTCACACACTAATACACACACAGAATTGAGCTCTGCAGTGATGCATACCAATGGAGTGACTCAGTGGTTATACTGAAAGAAGCCAAACTTTAGTAAAATGTTCATTTTTTTTTATTCAGGCTCAGTTTTATAGATGCATGTAAAATATTCACATGCCACTGTTGCTGGTTTGGAAGTCTGCTTTGTTGAGATAAGGTATTTTTGCTGATTTTGTAGATCATTCATATTAATTTTGCCAGCGGTGCTCCTCCTGTCAAATGCAGCAGCTGATGCAGCCATCTCCGGACCCTAAAAAGCACAATTCTGCTACCCTTTAGGTATGAAAGATAAGTGTTTATAAGTAGGCGCTATATGTATTAGGACATACCACTTTGCAATGATAAGATGAACATCAATGACATCTTCCATACTGTACATTTGACTACTCATCCCAACTCTGCAGTAAGAACTAATAGATTTGAGCAATCATATTTGTACATACATATCAGAACTCAAAAGGTAATAAGCAGGTATAGTTAAACAGAAATGTATGGGAGCAAAGCCATATAACTAGTATACAAGATTTCTGAGCTGGTCACCACTAGAAAGATTAATGCAGTGGGTCTGTTCAGCAAGCAATAAAACAAAAACTGTGAGGTTAATAATGCTGTTAAAGTTCAATGTATCTGGGACTAGCAGTCACAGTTTCAAATATAGTTTTGTTATTTGGGCTAACGACTACTGGCTGGTTTGGAATACATATGATCTTGTTAGTCAGTTCTCTGTGGTATTGGTGTTTTATTCCTTTTTACCCATGTTTCTTTTGAATAAAATGCTTTTCATAATTATATTTAGCAAATCTCTTCAGTTGACTTTTTCCAGTCATCCGTGAAGTATTTAGATCTCAAACAATGACGCTCCTTTCAAAACTATTAGGTACACAGTACATTGCTTATAATGAAAATACAATATTTTTTCCCTCGCTTTTTTATATTTACGCTGTGGTTTACAACCTTGCAACATCATTTCCTCAACATTCATTCAATTTATGGGCTCACTGTCGTCATTTGACGCCTGTTTAAAACGATCAGCCATTTGGATAATAAGTTCATTAGAAATATTCCCACTTTCCAGAGTAGATAACTTGACTTTTTTGTTTTGGTGTGGCAGTCATCAGGGGATAATAGGATAATATATGCTTGATTGAATCTATACACAGTTGAGAATAATTATATTTTTGCAATGGGAAGAAATGCAGAATCCAATTAGGTGCTAATATTTGGTGACAAACACCATGAACACAATTAGCTATAATTCTGGGCTGATGCTATTAAATGACTTAAATCAATGTTGTTTAGCACTGATCAGATCGACACATGATCCCCAGACGAATTTATAACTCCAGTTGAGCTGGGAGATTTAGCAAACCTAGGCTGTATCTAACCAATCTGTCTCAGTCCATGAGCTGTCTTGCAGGAGTGCTTATAGGCAGAAGCCTAAAACTGCAGGTATATAGGGCAAAGGAAAAAACAGATTCTGAACCCAAGGAGTAATTTACAAAAAGTGCCATGTACACATGCATCCTGTTTCCTCCTTTTTCTATTAGTTAAAGGTAATAAGTTCAAATCTCAGGACTGGCACAGACCTGCTGTTTAAAGTAAGTCTCCTAACCCCGAACTGGTGAGCTTACTTCGATTGTAATACGGTCTCAATTGTTAGCTGCGTTAGATAAAAGCATCTGTGAAATAAACCACTAGTCACTTATATAAATGATTGGATTGTATCCTGTCCCACTGTTAGGCTGCTTTGAATAAAATTCGAGCGAATACATGTAAATGTAAGATATACAGAATTTATAATACCTCACAGCATGTTATCATGCACAAGATTACAGAGGAATACAAATACAAATCATTTCTAATAGTTTTTGGCTTTTAGACATAATACATGTCCAGGGGTGCTCAGTATCAGCTGAAGGATTCTGTGAAATATGTATGTGTGTGTGTGTGTTCTTCTTGTCTTTTAACTGTTCCTTATCTTCAATATTTAACCAGTGTACTCTGAGCAGCATTCACACAGTCTATCATACACTGCCATGCTGTAGTCATAATCAAACCCATTCTCATTTGCATAATAAAAAACCTTGAGGCTAATAATCAGCAGAGTTACCCAGGTCAGGCTGTTCACTTCAGGGCCCTCCGTTGGTTTTTTTTTTTTTTTTTGGTAGCGCTGGAGGCCATGGAACATCTCTGGAGCTAATATCAAAGCAGCAGCAGGAGGGGTAGACTGTGCTGAGTGGCACATAGCCCTCCATGATCTTCATGTAGCAGTGTGTCTTCCTCTCATCCTTGCAACCAGAGCTGCTCTGAGCCCCCTATCACTGCAGAGTGCTTTGGACTGTCTCCCCAGAGACATGTTCCTCAGTGGGAATCCAGTCTGACTTATTCAAACATGCCAGACTGGCCATGGCAGCAACAGTCAGGCTTATGTAAGCAGGAGTCCTCATTACCCAAACACCTCAGCAACAAGACGGATCAGCCCAGGGCCTGTGGAGCCCAATACTGGTGTGTGTGTGTATGTGTGTGTGTGTGTGTGTGCGTGTGTGTGTGAAGATGCAGTCAGTGGCAGAGGTAGGCGTAGAAACAAAACCTCCACATATTTTTAAGCACCAGGTTTTGTTCCATATGCTGAAGAAGCCCTGGAATGTAGCCTATATTTCTTGCTATACTCGGCCAGCTATAATTCAAGGAAAGCATTAGCACAAGATTGGAGCGCTCTTACTTGAAACACTGCACATTCTTTACATGCTCAATTTCATTCGCCCCTAAGAACTTTACAGAGGAGTGTCAACTTGACACACGGTTTATTTTAGGCCACGTTTAAAGGCCTAGTGCACCCAACTGAAAAGAGCCAACGGAAAGTTCCCAAGCACATTTGTTTATTCTGCTTCGCGCATTTTGGGTGAGTAGAGCAGCTTTGACTGCACTGGAGATGCACAATTTAAGGAAAGCAACCAATCATGGGCTTTGTTTACATTTTGCCAAATGAATCTAGAAGATTGTTCAGAGTCTCAGAGCTGGTTTACTTTTCTGATGTAAATATCTAACCACACTGAATAAGGAATATTTCTGCCTGGTTTGTGTGCTTTTGCTTACTCAATAAGAACAAGGTGATTAGAGGAAAGTGATCTGCCACTCGTGGGTGGAAAAGAGTAAAACCCTCCAATGACCTGCTCTACCAGGCAACATAATAGTAGCACTGCCTCTAGGCCAGTGTGTAGTAGTGTACCTACGTCAACATTCTGACTTTGCTCCTACATGCGGCATACAGAAAGAATGCATTCTCTAAGTGTCAAGTGATCGTATTAGATTCCCACTTGCTTCAAGTAACCATGTAAGATTCATTAAACAGACCACAAAGAAGACTATTCATATCTAGATGTGTTTTTTTTGGCTTTGAATTGTCTATCTGCAGTAAAAGATTACAGCTAATTTTATTGAAATGTTGCTGGTTGTTGAAATGTTGCAGGGTGGTGCTTGCAGGATGGTTCTCCTCCTGCTTGGTGATACAGGTGAAAATATTCTGACTACACGAATGACTTACTGCGTGTAATTTAGCAAATGGGAGACAGGATCATTAGCTGTACTGTAATGAGATACATGTATTATTCTGAGGTTGATTATCTAAGGCTCTTAGGAACAGAGGTCTATATTACTATATATAATCCCTACCTCTACATACAAGATCATTTGCATGGTTAATACAGTTACAGTATGACATAAAAATGTATAGCTTCCTGTCTACCTGATACACTACCAGTCAAAAGTTGAATATGTTCATTCATCTTCAGTAACTGCTTTATCCTGGTCAGGGCTGTGGTGGATCAGGAGCCTATCCCAGGAACACTGGGTGCAAGGCAGGAGAATTCACCCTGGATGGAGCAGTCCATCACAGGACACCATGCACACACACACATTCCTACATGCAAATCTGCCTATCTAGATGTTTCTTAGGGTGTACTCACACTAGACGATGTGTACCGTGCCCGAGCACGTTTGACCCCCAAAGTCCAGTTCGTTTGACAATCTATTAGGCATGTGAGAGGGCTGTGTGTCACCATGCCCCAAATGACTCCAAATAAGCCACAAAGTAAGTAACGTTATAATAATGGACTCCATTGTGCTGTGTGAAATGCTTTTCTTCCTGTTTTCTTCAAAACAAAAAGTTGCATCATAATTATGTAAGTGTGCTCAGGCCCGGGACTTTAAGTGCAATGTGAGTGCAGGCCAGCGGGGGAGTGAGGAGGGGGGGACAATCCTGCTTGGGCACGGTACAAAGCAACCAAGCCTAGTGTGAGTACCTCCTTAGACAGTGAGTGGAAAACAGATAACCCACAGGAAACCCACATGAACATGAGGAGAACATGCAAAACTTCATACAGACTGTCACCCGATGTCAATATTGAACCAGAGACCCTGGAGCTGTGACTTGGCAATGTGGGTTTTTTTTTTTTTTACTTTTTTTTTTGGCAGTTTACCCACTGAGGACATAATTCAATAAGTGCTCTCTCAAATACCTGAATAATTTTTATTTAAGGACTTCATTGCTCACTCTCAGATTATAATGTGGCTCTAAATTACTAGCAAGTGCACTTGTTTACTGCAATGATTTACCGTAAATCTCGTTTTGTCATACAGTTGATACAAGACAGTGTTAATATCTATTTAATAACTGTGAGATAAATATTTGTGTGCTACATGGGCCTTATTGTAGTGATCCAGATAGGTCTTTTTCAATTATAGCTAGATTTTTTTTCCCAGTAAAATAGTCAACATTTCTCAGTTCACTCCCACCTATTTCCTAAAATTTCTTACATCATTTCTTGTGGTTTAACCAGACATATTAATAGAGACTGTTTAAAACTTTTAACTGGCAGTGTAGTTTGTCAGACATGAGATCATACTGGCACAAGAGAATAATATTACTGTAGATTATCATGTTATTCCATAAGCAATTGGTTATCAATGCCAGTGTTCCTGAAGGTCCTTGAAGGTCATGATGAATCTATAAATTTCTGGTTCCTGGGAAACTGTGTTCTCTGTGGGCCCCTTTATGGACCTACCCATGGACCTAACTTACACACTTGCACCTTAGTGGTCCACACCACCTAGCAGTCAGTTCTACTGATTGCCCTGCAGAGGCACTCTAGAGCACTGACTAAGCCACTACAGTAGGCTATGACTTCACTAAACCCTGACATGTGTGCTGCCCCCTTGTGGACAAGCTCTGTAATGCTCTAATGTACACCTACCGTGTGTATCCGTACTGAAGTGTGTGCAAGAATACAATGAGTTAAGATATACATTGCACATTAAACAACCTACAAAACTTAAAGAAGCATCTGAATTATTTTTACAAATTCAGCATTTAGTATGACGTCCTATACAATACTTTAATATGTAAATATAAATGAAAGAAAGAGACTTTTCACCGTATGTTCCTCTCTCTTGTACACACAGAGAACTCACTGTGTCTAAAAGCAAGCTCAAATTTTATTTGACGTACTGTTTTATGTGGTGCAGAGATGCAGCTTTGTGTGCTTTGTGCGTTTTCATTTTTGGCATTTATTCAAGCAGTTATTTACAGGAGACAGCTACTGGCTACATAATAAATAACATCAAGGCGCTTGACAAAAGATAATATATTCTCTGGTTAAATGTGCACGGTTTAAAGGAAAGTGGTTGAATACCTCTGAGAAAAAATGCCCAAAGTATTTTTTCTTCAGCTAAGCTCTAAGCTGCCTTGACTACTGGCATGTTCTGTTTTGACTACCTGCATGTTTTGTCAGTCTCATTTGCTAGCTTTATCTTCTTTAAAGTTATCCTTAAAACTGAGCTCTGTGAATCTATTCGAAAAGGAGAGATTTTTCCTTCCAGAACCATGTTTCTCATAGTTAGCTATAACTCTTAGACACATTTGAGATTTAATGCCATATTTATTTCTGTTATTTTTTTTTTTATATATATGGTGTGTGACAAGGGAGAAGCCTACCACTTACAGTACACTGACACTGACCAAATTACATTTCAAGTGAAAAGAGAAAACTTCATGTCAGTTTGTTTGTCAGAATACTCGTAGTGGATTTTCCACTGACAGGATAAGGTAAAGCCAGTATCTCCTATATGCCCTGTGGCGCAATTTATGTTAGTCATTCATTATTTGTCACATCAGTCAGAGAAGTGGCCTTTTCATAAAACATTGCAGCCTCGCTAACTTAACCTCAGCAGCTCCACTGGGAGCATCACATCAACTTTTCACTCTTATAGGAAGAATGAGCATAGCTAGCGTGTATTAGGTGTAGACGGACTAAAAAAAAGTCTCACATTCATGTGTCTATGTTGCATACAGTTGGTTATCTGCAGCTAAACACTGCCTGAGTTTCTGCTGGGCAGATGTCAGGTCGAGGGCTTATCATGGTGTGGTCTGCAGCTGCTGCACCTGCACTATGTGGCCCTGCCTGCTGGGTATCTGTGTGAGAGTGTGTGTGTGTGTGTGTGCATGCAAAGATCTAGCAGCTTCTTGCTTGAATAATGGTAAATTCATTCATTACTTTGCTGCAATAAAAATAAAATCAGCTCAATGCACTACTCCATTAACATTTCATCAGTATGAATGCATTTTTGAGGTGTCAGTTTTGGTCTATGCTGTTGTGGTATAGACAAAAAAAATCCTGATTTGATTAGTGTGTCTTTTTTCAAAGACTGTTTTCAACAAAAAAAACAAAAAGGAATTCATTTTAGCTGTTTACTAATACACACGTACGTATATAGCATTCAATCATATCTCAGATATTAGGCTAATATTAGGACACACTATCATCCATAAAGATCTAACACTAAAGCTTGTATTTCTTGGTCTGTTGGTTGCTGTATTTTTCAACACTTTTTGTCTTCGAGCTCTGGGAACAGGTGCCAGGCACAAACCTCAGCGCTACTTGTTAGTAATTTTCTTATGACAACAAGCTGGAAAACTATAGCAGAGGCAGAATAAGATTGTTTTCAGAGCATAGAAATTCCCACAGGAAATCAATCTTGGAATGTCATGATCCTTTATGTATTGTAAAACACATTTGCTAACTGTTTCTGGTGAATTAAGTATTGTAAGAATTTAAACTCACATAACTTGAGGTCAGAATGGTGGTTCCACATGTAACCATCATCAGTGTGCCAATGTTTCACATATAACCAGCGTCAGTGAGTCAGATGCATGGACTGGAGTAAAGTGAATGGCTGGTTCAGGGTCATGTCTGTTCGAAACGCATTCCAGTATATTTTGCAGTGTTAGAGGAAAGAGATGTTTCCCTTAATACCACCTTTCTACCTTTTTCTTCTGTAATAAATAAAGAGTGAGCCAATGAAATAAATGGATTTAATGTATAACAATTTATTGATCTTTTCAAATATAGCAAACAGCTGAGAATGAGAAATAAATGTTCAAATGATGTTTTTTCTGAGCACACACACAAAAAACACTCAGAAAAGGAAGAAAGAGTGCATCTCACTACTTCTTATAACTTGTAAAAAGTGCCAGAGTTTTACCAACAGAATCAGCTGTGTTACTTATTGTAATATACATGTTGCATCAGAATGATTACATGTTTATTATATAATGGATATGTTTTAATGTTGAGCTTTTTGCTGTAATTGAATCTTTTAAATCCTTTATGTCCTATGCCCCGCTATAGTATCTGAAGGCACATATTTTCAGATGGCTGTCCATTTTTCTGACTCTTATATCTAAACTGATCTCTAGGGATCTATGCAACAAATCTCTTATTCCTATATTTAACCCCATGTTTTCCTTAAAGCTCTTAGAGGGAGATGCATGGTGTCTTAAAGTGGCTACAGGAGAAATATTTCCCATTTTCGTATGAAATGAAGCATGTTGGAATAGAGAGATGCATGAACACCTGACAAGAAGAGGCTTGATGCTGAAGCTCAGTGTTTTATATGAATTCTACTTTTGGCACAAGTGCTCTTGTGGATATGGATCCTTAGCCATTTATATAAACAAAAAGAGCCTCAATCCTCAAACTAATAGATTCCTCATAGTCAGTCTGAGGTATTGATTGAACATGCAGTAGGAACGTTTTATCTTAAAAAGAACAACACTCCTCTAAAAGCAGGCCACTTATTGCAGCCCTATGCGATTAAATTAAGAGTCAAGCGCTGACTTTGCTTGATAATTTGCCAAGGGTTCTTTGGTGTTCATAAGCAGAGCAGCCCTAGAGTTCGATCACAATAAAACCTATTGATAAGCTTCTCTATTTAAACCTTATAAAGCAGCTCTGGTTATAATGTAACATCCACCATCCAGTTCAATCTTATTAGAAGTTCAACTTATAAAGTATTTTTAAAAATTCATTCATTAAGAGTATTTTGATTTTTTTTACATTACTGCATAGCTTTTATAGCAGCATAATATTGAAATAAAGTCAAGAATGATCTATGTATTAATATGAAGCAATAATATTAGGGTACTATTTGTCAATAATAGTATACTTAACTAGTGGCTAATTGGTCTGCTTTGTGTTATCTGCATTTGGTTATTTGAGGGCAGAGATGTGACAGTGAATTAATGAAGATAAAACTAATAAATCAAGTAAAAGAGTTGCTTATTCTAAGTTGGTCCTCTATTTCAGGCTAAATTGGCCCCTTGGTTTCCTATCCAGGTGTATTCCTGCCTTGCATCCGGTGTTCCTGGGATAGCCTCTGGATCCACCATAACCCTGACAAGGATGAAGTGTTTACTGAAGATGAATGAAAGAAGTACAAATATGTTGGACATTATCCACATTTCCACAATGATATAATGGACAAATGTCAGTTTTTGTACAATACAGCAAATGTCATTTTCTCATGGTAGTGTAGCAGGTAGCATTACCTCCCACAGCTCCAGGGTCTGAGCTCGGGTTACTATCGGTTAGAGTTTTGCATGTTCTCTCTGTGTTCACGTAGGTTTCCTCAAGTCGAAGCCAAATAAATTAAGAACTTATTAGTTTTTGCTTATTGGGATATTACATATAAAACACTGATAAAATACTTCTACTTTTATGCTTGCCAGTTACTGTAGGCTAAAGTGTGGGCGTTGGAGGCTGCTTTTCCTCAGCTGGATGCATGAGCTCAGTCGTGGTGCTGCAGAGGAGCTGTAGGCTGGTAGATGAGTGGATGATCATTCAGCAATTCATGCATGCAGCGTTTCTAAAGGAACCTACTCAACTCCTCTGACTTTGGGTCTATAGGAGTGGGAGTGGAATCTGTGCAAACAGACCTAGATGTTGATTTTTTTCTTTTGTGGGTGTCATTTTTTTTAGCATCTTTCTGGATGATATTAGCATTATTTTAAATAAAAATGCATTGTCATGAAGGTTGTTTATCAGTTTTCTTTCACTTCTTGCTCTGCTCACCTCACACACCATCTGTCTCCTTCTCAAGAAGGTGTATCTCAGAGACCGAGACTCTTAGAAAGTTGAAGGTAGAATTATAATTAGACTTTTTCCTGTTTGTCTCTGTGAAAGCTTGCTTTGGTGTCAGGTAGAAAAATAGCAGCTCTGTAAAGAGAGTTATCAATCATTTGACACTGTACCACAAGTTTTTCTTCAGCTTGATCTAAAAGTGAGAGCTTTCCTATCACCTTAGTTTGGAGAATTAAAGACAGAATACAGTAGTGTGTGCATGAATTTGGCACAGAGTCATATTCTGTTAAGCACGTAGATTTAATTCGATATTTTGGGTAAGTTTAAGTTTTATGTTTAATATCAAGTTTATTTTCATTGAGTGGTTTTGTAGAAATTTATATAATATAAACTATAAATTAATATAAACTAACGTCAAAGTAAAAAAACAAAAGAAAAAAATTAGCTTAAATACATGAGTGTTAGTCAAGTACAGCATTCACTTCACATTTTCTTCTCATCATGTGTGGATTGGATCTAATGACTATAATTTATACCCAGCATAGGAATTGTGGCAACACTCAAACTATTGCTGAAGGTCCAGGGCTAAAATCCACTAGACATTTTATGCAAAAAGTATATAATTGTGCTCATCATAATGGCTTGGTTTTCAATGAGAGCTATTTAGCTGTGCATCTGCTCTGCAGTGTGTGCGTGGTGTGTTATAATGAGACACTCTAACCGCTTTCTTATTGCACTTAATGTAATATTATCATAGTGTTGAAGATGATTGAACAGCCAGTGTGGAATTATATGCAGAGGGGAAAAAAGTCTCAAACGTGGTGTCTGACTTGGCAGTTTAACTCCTTGATGTTAACTGGTGATCACTAACTCAACTGCTGAATGAAGTGGTAAAACTGAAAGAATCCTTTACCGAAAACTGCATAAATATTTCCATAATGTAGGAAAAAAATGAAAGGATGAACAAATCCAAATTGTATATCATGAAATAGATATACAATGTTTCCTTGGGAAGGAAACAATCACTGGATTTAGACCAACGACAGCCCTAAATGTACTTCTTGTACTCCACCATGCGGTCCTGAACAATGTAAGCCATTTGGAGTGGTTAGGATATTCTCATGCAGACGTATCTGAACCATACTTGTGTGGTGGCCTGGAAAATCTTTCCTCTGGTCATTATTTATGACATTGTCTAGTACATATAGCCCTGATCACTGTATGTATTTCAATCAGAAGTAAAGTTATAGCATTTTAAAGTCCCGAAAAGTGAAAAACTAGTTAAAGACTCCCATTCTCACACCACTGAAAGACACCTCTACATGTGTAACCTAATCTATGTATGGAAAAACAACATTACTGCCAAATTCTAAAGTGTCATAATTTTACAGTGGGAAATGTGTTATCATGTTGAATATTATCCACATCAGTCTCTGTCTCATCCCCTGAGGTAAAAGTCACTCCATTTCACTATGGCATGTAGACATTCATTGTATGAGAAAAGCACATTTAGGTCATCTTTGCACTGACTGACAGCATTTAGTGCTGTGTTTGTAAAACTGTCTCTTTACCCAATGTGATTAGTATCCTAAATAAAAACATTTCTACATCATTTTGGTAAAATATGTTTTATTAAAATATCCAAAAGTTTGTGGACACCTGAGCATCATGCCCATATGTGCTTGGTGAATATCCCATTCCAGATTTAGTCCCTGTTTGCTGTTATAATAACCTCCACTCTTCTGGGAAGACTTTCCACTAGATTTTGGGGCATGACTGTGGGCATTTGCCCATTCAGCCACAAGAGCATTAGTGAGGTCAGGCCCTGATGTTGGGTGAGGAGGCCTGGGGTGCAGTTGGTGTTCCAATATATCCCAAAGGTGTTCAGTGGGGTTGAGGTCAAGGCTCTGTGCAGGCCACTCAAGTGATACAGCATACAAAGACATTCTAGACAATTGTGTACTTCCAACTCTGTGGCAACAATTTGAGGCAGGCCCACATATGGGTCTGATGGTCAGGTGTCCACAGACATTTGGCCATATAGTGTTTTACTGGGAGAAAAAAAAACAAACATTTTTGATCAAAACATGATTTGATTATTTTCCAGAATTCTGCCACATAGTCATCTGCTGCATTTTCCCAGACCACAACACATACAGTACTTTTGCCTGAGCTATAATAATCTGATTCAATTCGATTTTATTTATATAGCGCTTTTAACAATAGACATTGTCACAAAGCAGCTTTACTGAAATATATAAATTCTGGACATACATTTCATATTTATAAATTTATCCCTAATGAGCAAGTCAGAGGTGATGGTGGCAAGGAAAAACTCCCTTACATGATATGTGGAAGTGATGACATATGGACTCAAAAGGAACCCCATCCTTATCTGAGTGACATGCGTTTGTAAATAATTTCTCTTCTTCTATAACTGTATACTATTTAGTCAAAAAGTGCAACTGTGTAAAAAGGAACTTATGAACTTATGAGCAACTTATGAGTATGAGCATCAGAGTCATGTCTCATTATAGTTTTAACTTGAAGTCTATTTTGTTGACTTTTATTAATTCAATGATGGAGACTTAAATGCAAAACTGTATTTAGCAATTGCAGACCTAAGACTATTCAAGGAAGAACATCCACAGCCATCTTTATGGTTTCTGAGTGGTACCACCCACAGTAATCTCATCGATCTTTAGGCTGTCCATGTGGGGCCATCCTCAGCAGCAGCAAATGGTTTTCAGTTGATGAGAAGTAGGGCATCAGTATAGATCAGGCTGATCCAGAGAGCAGAAGGAGTCAGAATCACTGGTATCCCAGAAGTAGCATGTATAGCATGACAGAGACAGAGAGAGAGAGAGAGAGAGATAGAGAGAGAGAGGGAGGGGCAGAAAGAGGGAAGGGGAAGAGAGAAAGAACACAGATTAGTAAGTATGCTCTTGTGATATAATGGTTAAAAGAAATGTTCATTGTGTGCACAGTGCAAGCAGGGACTCCGGCAATACTAGCTATGACAGCATAACTAAGAGGGAGAGCCAGAAGGTAACACAGACGTGAGGAATCCCTTCAACAAACCTGAGTGAATGCATGAGAGTATCCAGGTATTTCTGCACCTAATATACAATGATACTATTTTTTTGGGGTTTACTTCGAAGAAAGAATTCTGAAAATGAGAAGGTAAATGAAGTGAGAGACACAGAGAGAGAGTTTTCTTTTACTGAAGGCACATTTCAAACTGAGAACTGTTCTGGAAATAAAACAATTACACATTTGAGTGTGTCAGATAAAATAACCAATCTCACTTTCACACTGTATTTTTGCTACTGGGACTGTCAAGACTGCTCACATCTCTGCCTATCACATTTTGTTTTTAGTCACTATCTTCACTCTTAGCATCATCTCTCACTTTAACCAAATAATCATTTTGCTTCAGTACAAAGCCAACATCTATTTTCACCTCCAGCCATATCTGGGCTAAATGTCCTTTTTTGTTGCGAAATAATAATTTAAATGGCTGTAACATTCTCTTTTCCTACCTCTGACCCCATTTACATGCTACAATGAGCAGCTTTTGTCTAGAATGTCCAGTATGACAGATTGTAAATCTCTTCCACATTTTCTCAGTTCCTGGCATAGACAGAGCCCAAAATCAGGGTGTAACTCTCAAGAGCACTTTGGCATTCAGTGCTGTGAGAGACTGATAAATCATGCCGTTTGGAAGCTGTCAGCAGCTATTTTTCTGTTCCATCAATTCACTCCTGACGTGCTCCTGTTTCCTGAGATGCGTCTCCCTGCTGTACTGCTACATTATTCTTTCCTCTCATTATCTATATTCATTGTCCACTTTATTAGGAACACCTGCTCATTCATGCAATTATCCAATCAGCCAATCATGTAGCAGCAGCACAATATATACAATTTATGCATATTCAACTCAAGACCTTCAGTTTACATGTTCACATCAAACATCATCCGAATGGAAAAAAGTAATCTCAGTGACTTTGACCATGGCATTGTCATTGGTGCCAGGGCTAGTTTAAGTATTGCAGAAACTGCTGATCTCCTTGGATTTTCATGCACAGATGTCTCTAGAGATTCAGAATGGTGCAAAAAAACAAAACAAAAAAACATCCAGTGAGCAGATAGAAATGCCTTGGTGATGAGTGGTCAGAGGAGAATGGATGAGTATTGCTAGACTGGTATGCATCCCCTTTATTGCAGGAAGATAAAAATAGGTGTGTCCTTTGTGTAGCAATTAGAAAACATCAGGAAAAAATACACAGAACAAAATACCTGCAAAATCTTTCTAAACTGGTACTCTGTTATCTACAAACAGGGCTTCCAAAGGACAACGCAAATTGGAGCAAAACTCCAATTTCAATTAAAGACAATTGATTATAGCTATGCTCTCTGAAATCTTTCAGTTATGCTTTCAGTTAAGTTCAGAGAAAGTTAAAAGAAGGAAAATGGAAATCTCTCATTGCAAACATGACCACTAGGGAAAACAGCTGTACTGCTGAGGCACCTTTCAGTTCTCATCCATTCCTTATTTTGGTAATGATATATTTCACTGTCTATGAAGTGAAGAACACTGACATTTGTAGAAATTGTATTGTAAATTGAATTATATTGTTAATACATTGCTCTGTGAGATCATGCATTGTGAATTGTTTCTGTACAAATTATGGGTACTAACAACAGCCAGCTCAGTGAAGAGAGATGGCTCTGTGTTTGAGCATTTGTGTGTGTTTGATGTTGTGTCACATTGGTCTAAAACACATAAATGATCATTGTTCTATTCTCCAAGAAAGACACAAGACTTCATATGTTTTATTGTCTAATAATACATCTAATGTAGAAGAAAATGTGGATGTAATAGCAAGCTTTCCAAATGTCTGAGAAAAAAAAAATGCAGCTTGTTTACATGTTTACATTTTTACAGGTCCTTCCTGTTCTAGACACTCCCCCAGGATGCTTAGCTCCACCCCCCATTAGTGCTACTACACTCAAACATAACAACAATGCTGATATTCAGTACAACACTCCTTTAGCACTCTTGCTCATGTGATATTGCTCATCTGATATTATGAAGAGAGGGGAATAGACTGTACTTTATAGGTTTGGATTAACTGTGTGCTGCCGACGTGTTAAAAAAAAAAGCAAAAACTTTTGATGATCATAAATGACAATATATGATGAAATAAAAAGTTTAATCCTTGCTTTAACTGTATATGAGAGCGTGTGATAACTATTAATTTGTACACCACTCTAAATTGTTAAGTAGATCTTGAGTATGTTTTTCTTCTCTTCAAAATTATGTAAATTAATGATGATGCTGGAGGTTTTTTCTCCACAGTTAGACAGGAAATCTGAATCAGTGTCTTATGAGATGAAGAAGTTCAGAAATATTCAGAAATGCTGCCTCCAGACTTCACTCTCACATTTCTGGTCCTCACTGCAAACAAACTGCAAATGAGCTTTAAAAAAAAAAAACAAGAGCAAAACAAAATAACCTCCTTATACCTAACATTTTTTCTAACAAATGTGACAGCTTCAATGATCCAATGGCTCAAGTACATCACATTGTACTTTGTGCACTTTGTATCTTGTCTCAATGTGCTGAGCTTGGTGAGGTTCATTTACACAGAGAACTGACTGAGTGAGTAATCTCAGAAAATGAAAATGTCAAGCCTTTTCTTTTGTGAGCTTGTCAGTAAGACATTTTCACCAGCACTATGGAAAATGTGTGCCTAAATGTCAGAATAGCCAGTACTATGGTTGACTGCTGTGGGTGCTGCAGAGGGGGCAAGAAGCAGTGGACAATGTTATCAGTCCTTTCAGGTGATTTCAAGATGGTACAGTCTGACATAGTTGGCATTCAGCTCCTTGTCCGCATAGACCTCCGCCAATCGTTACCCCACCCCCCACCCCCCAAAACTCAAACAGGCACACACACTAGTCATTTAAGCAGCATGATCCAAAGCCTTTCCTTTTATGAATGATAATGACTGATTTAAAA
This sequence comes from Pangasianodon hypophthalmus, assembly GCF_027358585.1. NCBI lineage: Eukaryota > Metazoa > Chordata > Actinopteri > Siluriformes > Pangasiidae > Pangasianodon > Pangasianodon hypophthalmus. Next base: position 15,138,376 of record NC_069714.1, read on the forward strand.
GATGCTATCCAAATAGGTCAGAATACAATAGCAGTCCATCAGGTATTTTCAGCCTATCTGGGGAGCCTGAGCTGGAGGCAACTTTTGCGCAGAGCTGGCCAATTATTTCCTTTATTACTGGTGCACAGATAGTGGTAAAGTGGTTGAGAAGAAAAGATGCAAAAAGAAAGAATGTACACAGAAAAAGAGAATGGGAGATAGGGATAAAGCGAGGGGAGGAACAAGGAAGAGAATGCAGGATAGCAGTTTCCATAGCAACCTAGCGAGATGGTGGTTCAGGAGCACAGTACTGGCAGTGAACCCATAAAGTTACTGTTCAGATTTAAATGCTGTGCCTGCAATTTGGATAGATCTCTCCTAAGACATGGTGAATAATGGTAAATTAAAATAATAATAATAATAATACTAATAGCATACTAGATGAAAGGTTGGCATGAAATCTGTATGCTCTCTCCCAAAGTACTCCCTCCCTAACGCTTCTGTACAATGCCTAGAGATTGATCATGGCTCAGCTTGACTCAACATCCTTCAAAAGACAAGGAAGATGTATCAAGGGTCTTCTGTGTACTTCTCTGTAATGGCACCAAGGTGATGGAATGGACTCCTTGTGGTCTGAACAGGTGAGTTACAACGACGTAAGACGTAACCTACACTTACAGTACTTAAGAAACTAAGACTTTTATTGTTTGTTTTTGGGAAGTGGTAGCTCAGTGGTTAAGATGTTGGCCTTCTGATCAGAAGGTTGAGAGTTCAAAGCCCACCACCACCAAGCTGCCACTGCTGGGCCCTTGAGCAAGGCCCTTAACCCTCAACTACTCAGCTATATAAATGAGATAATTGTAAGTCACCCTGGATAAGGGCGTCTGCCAGACGCTGTAAATGTAAATGTTTTTGTACATCTACTAACTCCTCTCTAACAGGGTTTTACCTTTGCTCTAGTGACCACGGTTTATTTCGTTCCCTCAATGTCAAAACACATCTTTGTGCTGATCTGTCTGATGCAAACATGTTCATCTACACAATGCTAGTGAGAGATCCGTGAAAATCAGTACTCCTAAATGAATAGGGTTTAGGAATGTCTAAGTATGTGTAGCCATTTTGGCAAGGTTTATTCAGTCATCTGTTCAGATTGTCTGCCTAGCTAGTCACCAAGTTTTCAGGCAAACTGAGTGTTCTGAGTCATTGTAGTGAGAAGCTACTGTTGTATTACAAACTGACACCATGAGAGCTGAGGTAAAAAAAATATATATACATGTACTGTCATTTTAATGATTTCCCATGTGGCTATTACAAAACCAGTCAAGCAAAGAGGTAATATATGCTTATTTACTGTTTAGATATATGCTTATATGATTAAACATACACTATATGGCCAAAAGTTTGCGAACACCTAATTATCATTGGAATCTTTACGTTGGCTTCTCGTCAGGTTTCAAGTTGATTTTAAAATTCCACAAACTGTTGCACAAAGTTGGAAGCACACAGTTGTATAATATTTATTTGTGTGCTGTAGCATTACAATTTCACTTCACTGGAACTAAGGGGCCCAAACCTATTCCAGCATGACAATGCCCCTGTGCACAAAGCGAGCTCCATGAAGACGTGGTTTACCAAGACTGGAGTGGAAGAACTTGAGTGGCCTGCACAGAACCTCAACCCACTGCCTAACCTCAACCCACTGAACACCTTTGGGATGAACTGGAACGCCAGTTGCACCCCAGGCCTCCTCACCGAACATCAGTGCCTGACCTCACTAATGCTCTTGTGGCGGAATGAGCACAAATCCCCACAGCCACGCTCCAAAATCTAGTGGAATGCATTCCCAGTAGAGTGGAGGTTATTATAACAGCAAAGGGAGACTGAAATGTAAGAGTAGGACGTGTATCCAAATCATTACGCCACACTGTTTGGGAGTTTGTATGGATGTTGTAATGATGTTATCCGTATGATGTTTCTTTGCATTCCTCTGAAGATTTTAAGTTTTAATGACCAGGAAGTGGTGGGTAGGCTACTAATGAGAAACTGAAGAAAGTGGATTTTTGGTGGAGTGTTGGATAATTTTCTATAACAGCAGACAGTTGTGCCTGCTGCAAATCAAATCACATGTTTATATTCATGCGCTCATTCTTATACATTTTCGTTTCTAACAGCGTTCTAATTCATAGAAACTTGTATAGTGGACGCTCCACATAACCCAAGACTAATAATAAACAGATTACAGAATATGAAAATTGTATAATAACTGTTGATACTGTGCAGCTTTCTGAAGCTTTCCTTCCAATTTTTGGAAGGAGTGTCCTGTGTCAGAGCTTTGTTACAGTCAGTGGTAAAGCTGTTCCAGGACTTTGCCCTTTGCGGTTTCTCAGTAACATGCCAAGCTGAATTTTTTGAGTAAGTATTGTGCAAATGTGTGTATAATTATAAACATGACTGTTAGATTATAATAAGCATGCATAATTGTGTATATGATCAAGTAAAGTTTGTTATCTCAACAAAATAAGCTTAGTGTGAGAGAAGCTGCTTTTGTGCATCAGGTTAAAATGAACATTTATTATAGTGGCACTGGTTATAATGCTTCAATGAGCTTTTAACTTTTTAATTTCTTTTCAGCATGCCATCACCTCACATTTAAACACATGTGGAGTGAAAACAGACATGTGACAGAGACTTTTTCTTCCATTATATTTTGTTGAGGGCAGAAACACAACATGGTTTTATAAAATCACTCATTTTGTCAGTTGAAGATTCATCTCATTCACTCATTTTGTCAGTTGAAGATTCAGTAAGAAAATGGGTAAAATAGACATCTCTATATAGCTTTTAGCTGCTACTCTTTAAATAACTCTTCAGTGATGACGTCAGGTCAGCTAATGGTGGATGACTCAGATGGTCTTTTAAGCTGAAGTGGCTCATTAATGTCTATCAAGACTACCAAGCACTTCTGTAAGTTGCTGTAGATAAGGGTGTGTGCCAAATTCTGTAAATGAAATGAAGATGAATATTCCTTTTACAAGCAACAGGTGGTTAAATACAATAAATACCATTATATTACATGGAGCTGTGTAAAAAAAGAGATAGGAAGTAGTCTCAAATCATGGGTAATCAAGTTGTCAAATCAAATTTGATCAATTCTGTCACATCAACACAAAAGCACACATGCACACAGATACTAAAAACATATGCTTGCTATATCAGGCTAATTATACACACTGGTGACAAGAAATAAAAAAGGGCCACATACAAGACAAGAAATGTCTGTTTTCATTTCAATAATAATAAAATAAATTGAAGTAGCAGACTACATGCCATGTTGACCTTACAGTTAATCCCGCTCTTCAAGTTTTGCAAGGCCAAAGCATGTTTTTTATTTCACTTGAGTGTTGGAGGAGAGTGTTACACTGAGTCAATATCTCTGTCTCTAACAAGACACCAACAAATGATTCTTTTTAAAGATCTTCAATGTGCCAATGTTTCCCTTGTCCTTCTCTTTTGATTGTCATTGAATACCAGCCTAGACTTGAAGACATTGAAAACATTGATGACTGCCTACTGAAGTCTAGAGAGAAGGTTTTGTCAGTGTGAATTTTACACAGTAAGTGAGAGTGTGGTAAAGAGAGCCCCGCTGGGCTTACATTAAGCACACACACCTACTCACACTGCATAGGTGGCTCTACAATTCATGCAAATACCTTTTTTTCATAATAATGAAGGTAATAAGCTAAAATGTTGAGCAGTGGGAAACCTTTGCTAAGTAAGAAATCTTTATTCAGTTCATCAGATACAGAACATTTAAATGAGTGATGATAATCTCTTTTGGTGTAAGTTATTCATCTCTAATTGGCTATTTAAAAGTTAAAAGTTAAAACATATGGCTAGTTTAAGTTTGTGCTTTATATAGACTATGTATGATATGTCCTGTACCCTTAAATAAATTCTAATAATTCTTGAGTTGCTATACTGATTTGGGGAGGTGTCTGTTATAGGGCTAGGATTTTGCCAGATTTTTGTATTTCTCATGGTTTTAAATAATAATCGCATGTTAAACTCCATGTGAAAACACAGCCAGTAGATGTACTTTGAGGAGTACAATTCATCAGAATCTTTGCAGCTAAAAAGCTTTGTCAGTGTCATTCTCACAGAATGAAAAGAGTTGTTTACTTTCCTTAGTGGACTGACTTTTAGTAGAGATGGAGGAGGCTGAGGAGTCTTTACATGGGGCTGAGTAGAAAATAAAACACCATCCAAGAACAATAGAGGGGCTGGACCTGTCTGGAAAACTGAGATACCACTGCAGACGTGAGCAATGAACATTTGGAACATAACACTCCACAGAGAGCCGTAGACAAAGCAAAGGAGGCTATAGCGCTCGAGAGCTTGTTTACTTGTGAGCTGTATGTCAAAATGCAAGTAAATACCATGAGATTACTTTAAATTTTGTGGCCTGCAATGTTCGAATGGGTCCCACCGTAATTCTAACTGAAAAACTGAACCACTATAAAAAAACAACAACAAGATTTGCAGCTTACAGAGGTATATGCATCCCTGTAAGCTTAAAGTAATTTCAAAATTTCAAAAATGTGACTTTTTAATGTTTAAGTCCTTTTGGGTGACTGATTCTGAATATAAAGATAGGTGTTTGTGTCAAGTTTATTAGTACAGTGCAAATTCCACAGAAATGTTCTTGGTACATGCCTTAAAGTTAGCTCAAGATAGTTCATCTGTGCTAGTTTTATTTACTGGTAATGGCCATATGGTGAAAGGAACTTACCACTTTCCTCTCTCAGCCTTTCTCCTTTGAATCTTACACATTCTCTGCCAACTAGCCAACTTGTGGCTAGCTATTTGCTGATGCAGATGTTGTAAGGAAGGTGATTGACACATCACTCTGGGTGGTAGGACACGTGTGCCAGGATATGGGATGTTTTTCAACTAACACGGCGTACACACATTTCCAAGTGTGGTTGTTTGGGCATATCCACTTTGTCTGATGTGTGCAAATCACTTCTGCAGGATCTGCCTTTTGTGCCAAGGTGAATATTTGGTTCTGAAACCAGAGAGGCCCTAGATATGAGAGTGCAAATTTTAGAATCACAAAGGGCCTTTTCAGGGCTCAACCTTGTACATATTAGACCCCAGCGAATTGTCGCACTGTCCATTCTTTTTAGACTGAAGTGCCATAGCAAAGGTAGAGCCTACACTAAAACAATGGGTTCTATTTAGCTTGGCAGTTTTCATCCAATTCTACATCTGAAAAGGTCGAACTCTCCCTCTTCTTATGTTAAGGGTGACATAGTTCAAGCTAGACAGCTACAGGACTGTTTCACATCCATGGCCCTGTGTGATGCTTATTTTCATAATGCCTGAAACACAGATGTTTGTTAAGGTTTGCCATCCAAGCTATTGCAATTCAACCTCTGCTTACTTTTCCACATGTATATAAGTGGCCTTGTCTAGCCTAGTGCCCAGTGATCTGGGAAAGGTCTGGTGAGGTGCTCAGCCAGGTCTCCTGTGTCTGTAGGTATGACCCCACAGGCTGAATTGCCAAATAAGAACTGTGATATATCATGCAAGAGCCCCTTGTATGCCCTTAAGTGGAAGTTGTGCTGGACCCGCTGTCCTTATCAGCCTATGCATTATACTGATTTGAGTGTCTTTGAAAATGGCTTTTTTGATCACTTCAGCTAAAAGAGCTGGTTTTAGATGAGTGACACATTAAAGGAGCAACCAACATAAAATGTCTTAATAAGGTGTTGAGCCAGCAAGAGTTGGCAGAACAGCTTCAATGCGTCTTGCGACAGATTTTTAAAGTCTTTGTAACTGTAGTGGAGGATTGAACACCATGTTCACCACCAAGGCCATTTTTAGTAGTTTTTTGGGTATTTAGAGCATCAGACATTCAAAAGAAATAATTTATGATTATTATATGTTTATTATATTATTATATAACATTCATAATATAATCCATAATATGTAACAAAGGAGCAGAGAGGCAGTAAATGTAGTAATGTGTCCCTGAATGTGATGAAATTGAATATTGTGTGAGGCATTGTGAGATGGAGTGTGACTCTCACCTGTCAGGTACACATATAGAGTGTCAGAGCAGAGTGAGAATGGACAGATGCCTAAGGACATGGTGCTGTCACACTCTCCATGACGCCTTTTACATATCCACATTGCTGTCATATCAGACAGAGAGACTGTATCATATATATACAATACATAGTATGTAATGTGTAGAAATAAGGATGACTAACAGCTGGTAAGAAGCAGATGTGTTTTTATGCATTCTGAAATCTTGGCTTCTCCAGAAAAGTGATTGTGTCACATAATCACATAATTTATGCTTCTGACTAATGTAGTTCAATACAGTTTAAATTTAAGTTGTTTCCAAAGTTGCTTAAATGGCCATTTCATTTCTTGACATTCTGCATGTGCTGCCAGAGAACATTTGGTGAAGTTGCAGAGATTGCCTTTAGTTACTGAGCTGTGACAGTTTGGGACTTAGTTTGTGAGTCTAGCGTGGCACCACCAGCTGCTCTAAAACTCACACAAATGTTGATTGTCACATGCACAGAAACACAGAAACTTCACATTACACTTCACACCATTTTTCGGCTATTCTATGGTATGTATAATAATAAAATGCTAATATACTGTATAGCAGATTGCTCTCTAAAAGGCTGCGTTTAATATAGCAATGCAGAGCCATGACTCTCTCAATGCATGGCACTAGATTGAGTGTTAAAAGACAGCCAATATACAGTATCTACAAGCAAGAGAAGATTTTCCCACGTGCAAAGGTGTGAATGTTTTCAAAATTGCACATACACAGTATTGTGCCCAAGAGATGGAAAAAAAATTATTTTCAAACCACTGAGTGAGAAATGCATTTCCTGAATATATTTATAAGATGCATATAAAGAAAAAAAAAAAAACCACACCATCAGTTAAAAGCAGTTTTCGTCCTTGGTTCCCACCCAGCTGTCTAATTTCACAGCACACACTTCTTCCTCCTGATTTAGATGTGCTTCGATAGATCAGTGTGGGAGCACCAGACATGCAAGGCTCTTAAAGGTGGACTAACTGAATAATGATTGTGCGGCTACCTTTCTGCAGTTACTACAATATGTTAGGAAACAATTACTCCATTAGAAATTGATCATTGCTGTTTCCATATGTGGCCATAAGGCACGAAAGATTCACCTTCCTAAACCCGTGGCAGACAGCTGGGGTAAATTTTCTAATTAGAATTAGAAATTATGATTATGTAATTATAATGATGTCATTATGATAGTACTCTATTGTGTAATCCATTATTGCTAGTTTTCCTTATCTTACATTAGAGATGTTCATTTTTCCCATAATCATGGAATCATAGTTTTGTTTCTTTTGGTATAAAGCATGTATGAATAGCCAAAATGTGCACCTCTGCACAGCAAATGATCCCCAGTGCTGAATGAACACCTACTTTGTTGAACTTACACTTACAGAGCTCATTTCTGTCCACTGTCAGTGTTAATTCCGCCCTGGATTTTTTGTTGTGTGCTCTGTGGTTTATTCCACCCACATGTGCGCTATTACAATCTCTATACCCTCTGCAGTTGCGTGGGCCGGATGCCTCTGTGGCTCCTGCTGATGTTTGCCAGTCTATCATCTCAAATGGGAAATCGATTTCTAAATGTCATTGCCCGTGATAAATACACCATCACATTAAGAAGTGGTTTAAAAAATGGAGAGATGGAAAATAATTGCATTTTTATTAAGAATAAACTGACAGCTTAAGCATACCATGATACATCCAAACCAAACAATACAGAATAATGTCTTTAATGTGTTTAAATCATGCATAATATTAACACAACAAATAGAATCTCTTAATAGTAAAATGTTGTGTTTTTTTTTCATTATTGAGGTCGGAAGTCCTCTGCTGCTTTAGTTGAGTAAGCGGATTCATCATTAGCACATGTTTTACAGTGTTAGGCAAATTGAAAGAAATAGATATTTAAATGTGAAGAAGAAAAGATTTCTATCAGCAAAGTCTCTCGTCAGCATTCTGTGCCAGTTTGAGGAGATTCTGCTCCAAATTGGGTGAAGCGGAACTGATAGAGAGTGGAATTCAGTATGCATCCTGCTCTGCGAAGGTTTTGCTATCACACGCAAAGAGCAAGGGGGCTATTACAGGAAAGAAACAAAATTCTAAAACCAGCTGTGAGGCAACTCCAAATACTCATCTTTATGCTACTCTATGCTCCAACTCAAAAACACCTGCATCCAGGCCCCTTCCCGCTCCCATAAATATGACCTGAAAAGTTATTTACTGGATTTACTGAATGCATAAAAGTAATTTACTGTTTCATGACAGCAGGTGAATTAGTTGGCTCAGCACATTCAGGATCTATACTGATATAGACAGATTGAGAAGATATAAATTTGTCTTTAACTGCTTAACCTGAATATTAATTTCTGGAGCCCTCTGCTGCTTGTGAACTGCAATTGCAAAGGAGACAGAGTTAATCCTTCCACTCCCGCAACATCTTTGAAATTAAATGGTTGTTATGGTAGGTCTAGGAACACATTTAAATATTACAAACTCTCTCTTTAAATGAGAGGTTGTGTTATGAAGTTAAGTAACCCCTGCTGATGTATTATGATTAAGCAGGCTCAAGCCTGAATTTTTTTCATGGTCACACTGCAGGTGTTTAAATAATGGAAGGAGGAAGAAGGTCATTGAGCTAAATAGACTTCCAAATGGTTACACCTCCTGGTTCTCAGGTTTCCGCCCATCTCCCAAACACATGCTGGTAGGCAGATTGGCTACACTAAGTGTTAGTGTGCCCATAAGTTTGAATGAGCGTTTGAATGTGTGTATGCACGGTGCTCTGCGACTGGTGTTCCACCCAGGGTGTATTCCTGGATCGGTTCTGGATCCACTGCCACCTTGACAAGGATAAAGATGACTGACTGAATGAAAATTCAAGCAGCTCATGATACTAAAAACTGCAAACAGAGCTAGTATCCTTTAGTGTCACCTTTTAACAGTTGCAAACATGGATGATGACAAATAAGACAATTGCTTCAGAGATTTTTCACCATTCATAAACATTCATAACCATCATTCAACCATTCAACCATCCATGAGTCCCAAAACTCTCCCATAGCTTTACATATTTCAGAATGAATGTGTTCACTGACTACAGGTAAGGTGTTGACTTGGAGTTGTGTATAGCAGAGAAATCTTCATAATACCAACATACTCCAGCTCCCATCCAGCCCCTTTTTATAGCTTTGCTTACTCACACAGTTTACAGACAAGGTTTATATGGTTTGACTTCTAGGCCTTAGTCGACTAGATTGATTGTTACATTAGATTGAGCTTTCCAATTGGACTAAGCCTACTAAGAGATTGGAAGTAATGAATCAAGATACAATAATTCATTTGAGCACTTGCAGAAGACTCTGGAAATTTGAACAGTGCAGTGCAATATAGCCGAAAGAATTTATATACTGCATTTAACCCAGAAGCACAGGAGCTTTAAATGGTTTGTGTAATAGAGCCTGCGGAACTGCATTCTTGGTTATGTAGCAATTATAATGGATTAGCAATTATATAAGAGATTAGTGAATGCCAAGATATATTAAGTGTGCAAAGTCCTTAACTTACATGCCTGCTGTTTGCTGAAAGGCTTCTTTCTTATTTATAGTAAGTATAATGCTTTGTTTGTGTGTCACACTAAAGGCTGTCATCTGCTAAAGATATCTCTTGTTTTCTCTCTGTTTTTCTGTAAAAAATTGTTTTTCTTTTACCAATTTTATCTACAGATATTTATATTTATTCATCTACACCCAATATTACTGATGCCCTCTGTGCTTCCAGTTGACTTTTTTTCCTCTGTATGCAGTATAAATTTCACTATAAAAAGATTTACTGTAAATTTTACAGTAAAATACTACCAGCAAAATTTGCAGTAAGAAACAGCACAATCATAAAATAATACAAACAAAATAAAAATTTCATAGTTTCATACAGCAGATAGGAAGAATTGTTCCACAGTATTTGAACTGCTGTTAAAATAGCATTTTTACTTTAGTATTCCGAGAGAGGAACACAAACACTAGCTTTCTAACTGTGACAAAGCACAGCATAGTAGTTAACAGCATTTAAAACGAGCACTATATCACCATCCACGATTCAGGACTGCAGCTTCTCTCTGAAGAACCGCAACCAAAAACCCAGCTGAATGAGAAATCAATTCTGTGGGCCTCTCACAGGAATATTTAGCACACAATGGCCAGGTTTGTCAAATGGAGGAGGACAGAGAGTAATGTGGTGTGGATCTCATGGCTATATAGCGATGTTGGGGCTGTGGCTCATGCCAGAGCCCTGAGGCCTTACTCCTGCCGGTTATAAAGCCAATACCTGCATGACAGATTGGGAGGCAAATTGCCTGTGTCACTTTTCATATGCAGCAGAATGACTGTGGGGCCAAAGCAATGGCCTGGTCATGTGAGACTACAACCTGTGTGCCGTCATAATGGCTAACATCAGCACCTTTGCCTAGAGCAATATGCCTGTCTTACAGAAATAAATGGGCTGTGCAGTTGTAAAACAATTAAACATGCAATTAAATTAAGGAACAAGCACTAGCAAGATGCATTGCAATTAGTGATCGGCCCAGTGAATAATATCAAGCCTCTAAAACAGAAGCAGTGTCCATGAAGATCACATACCATCTGGTGTTGGTGCTGCTCCTGCTGTTAGCTCAATGCTGAAACTGTGTCTTAATGAAGGACTAATGAATGGACACAGTGGTCCTGCAAGCCAAGCCTCCCTACACATTTCAGCAAGCCTTTCATTCATTTCTCATCCTGATGGAAAGCTGCCATTGCAAAAATGGACAAATATCTCTCCTGCATTCTCCTCTCTTCCTTTCTGTTATCACGTGTGAAGCTCCAGCAGATGGAGCACAGCTGCAGGTCTGATATACTGCAAAAAAATACTACTGATATACTATACTCAGCTGACATCTGAGCAAGTGAAGATATCTTGAATATAGTCAGATCTATCTAGTATTTCCTATTATAAGATTACCACAAAAAGAGAAGATTATTAAACCTAATTCTAGACTTAGGTTTTTTTTTAAATTTTTTAATTAATGTTTAATTTTTTTTTACTAAGTTCAAGTTCAAATAGTCTTGTGCTTTTGGCAGATAATTTTATTTACATCTATAAAGAAGCAAAATTATCTACAAATAGAAGAAGAAAATGTAAAGCTTTAAATAAGTATGTTGTTATATGTTGTTTATTGTAATCCTGTAGTAGGAAATACTAGATAAATTTGACTATATTCAAGATATTTTCACTTGGTAAGATGCCAGTTTTTGCAGTGTACTCTGTGAGAGGCCGGGGGCACGGAAGCAAAATGAGGATTAAAGAATGTGACAGACAAGCTGGCTTTGAGCTGAACATAAATGAGTTTGCACTGAATGTGTCCTCCATAATTGAACCCAACTGGACTTTGATTTAGGCTGGTAACAGTAAAAGTATGAAGGTATTTCAATAACAGAGGAGGTAGATAATGGATAAGATTATCCATTACCAAGATTATCCATTACCAAGATTATCCATTACCAAGAGCATTACCAAGTAAAAAAGAAAGACTTTATTCTTCTTGATTGTGTCGTCTCCAGAGTTCCACCTACAACATGTCCTGTTATCAGGAACACCATTCTCATTATTGACATTATCAGCTTCATACGTTTGATTTCCTTTGTTGTGACTATTTCATTGACTATTTCATCATTCTACAGACTGTGAATAGACTTCATTAGTCAGACAAAAGGGCTTTTTTAGGGCATGTTGCTGACGTACATCTCAAGGAGCATAGAGTCAGACAGGCATCTGAGCAGGAGGACTATACAAATTGAGGTTTCATTCCTATCTGATAAGAGTATTGAATAGTGAAGCAGTATAATTCTTCATCCAGTGATGACACGCATAAACACTGAATAGAAACAGGTGGAGATGGGAGTTTGATGTGCACTTGAACAGATTATTTGCACAGTAAATGGAATATGAGCTGTCTTTTCAAACCATAAGTGAAGTCATAAATATATAACTGGTGGCTCTTTTTATTTCACAGTACTGAGCAAGTGAATACATATTTGTGGAGAGATTTGTAGAAAAAACTATAAACAATGTTTCACAACTTATCAAAGCCTGACATAATTCTTCAGGGTAAAAATCTTTTCAGTAATCATTTTCTAGCTGCGGCTCACCACACGTATAAACGTTATAGCCTCTTTTTAATATTTAATTCTCTATCAAAGCCAGACGACACATCTTATATGCATCTAGAGACACTTTGAGTAAACAAAAAGGATAGGAATTTTATAGTTAAGAAAGACTGAGGAACATAATTTACTGGTGCTCTCAAAGTAAATCCATGAGTTCAAACAAAATCTGTTCAATTTGACACATTCATGAACGCTCACATTCAAGTGTCATGATGATGGACTGCTGAATTACACTCAGTCTTCACTATTCTTAGGCACATCTGCCTGGCTATACTCACACTTTATCAGCTACAGCTACCATAAAGGCTACTTTTTACTAATTACTGAGTGTAGCCAATCTGTTGCTACGCACCATTTGTCCACCCCCATGTACCCTGTCCATCAGGACAAAGAAACCCCTTTAACAGCCACTGCAAAGCAGATATTATTTGAAAGGGTATACAGTGCACACTGTGCAACAGCACTGACATGGTAGTATGTATCATGCTGGTACAAGTGTATCAGTATCAGTGTTTGTAAATACAACATGGTGTTCAACATGGTGAAACTTGTATGGGTAGACAAGACTGCAGATGTTTTTCTATTATATTTCTATTGTATTTCTATTCTACTATTTTTCACAGTATGTATTCATTGTGTTCTAGACCTTTCATCAGCACCAGTTTCTCACCACATGACTGCTGATGAGTGCATGTTGTTTTTTTTCTTTCTTAATCCAGGATTCCGAATCACAGCAGCACAAAAAAAAAACAGACAACAATAAACCTACCATGTCAGTGTTACAGCTGCAAATGGTACACCACCCAGAAAACATCTGGGCAGCAGTGGACTCTTTCCACAAATAGAAGGGGGTAGTGGTGGCCTGACAAAAAGAGTTGGTAATACAGTGCCTACAGTAACTTTGGAAAAGGGGCTGAGTCACTGTGATTCATGGTATACATTCACCTTGCCAGGAAGATGCTTTGTTTGCATGTTGTGTAGGAAATTAGGATAAATAACACACGTATTTAGGTCTCAGTAGTATTAATAAAATAAAGATCAGCAGTTTTGGAGTACTAGCAACACATAAAATGGGTGAATTTCCTCTTGCATTGTTTCCGATAAAATATTAAAAGAACTTCATACTTAAGTTTGTATTATGACAGATTTTGTATTATGACAGATAAGAATGTTAATCTTAACTTTAAGTGTTGCTTATAGCAGTCAAGTTCTGTATGTGACTCAACTCTTTTTAGTACAATGATTTCTCTTGCCTCATACAGGCACCATGCATCATTTGTAACAGATGGTAACACCTCAGGCACAGCATACTGTGCTGTTCATATGCAGTAACGATGCTATACCCAATATAGCAAACCTATACAGCAAATCTACTGAACACACACCACACACACCACAGTGAGGGTGCTGTGATTAAACTGAGAGATGCTGAAGGCGAAGAACTGAAGGTGTGGAATCACATCTCATATACCTGCTCATGTGATGTAAATCCCCCTGGTTCTCTCTCCCTCTCTCTCTCTCTCTCGCTAGCACAAACACCAACATCGTAATTCCTAGTTGGAGTCCTCTCATCATCTGATTGTGCCTTAAAGGGCATTGCATTTTCAATCATCCGAGATTTACCCTTTTCCTTTGATTAAAAAAAATCGTGAAGCCTCTTTTCTTGCTTTACTCCCCTCGGTTCAGACCGTCTTATCCTTTGCTAATCTCATTTTGATTTTCTTTTTCTAGATGCCTTCGCCCATTTTCAGTGTCTGTGTCTTCAAAGTGGCATTTTGAGGATGCTTATCTCGGTGTACCACTGAAGCTTTCTTTGAACTTGGCCTCGGGTGATGGGGAACATGGGACAGATAGGGACAGGAAGCTGATATATGGAACAGATACACACCAGCGTGAGTGTATGAATGCACTGAGCTCCATGATCAGGACCAACTAAAGATACTGTAGCTGGTGGGACACATGAGTTGCATTTATAACTCTGATAAACCTATATGAAAAAGTTAAATTCCAATATGTCAATTTTGACAACAACAACAAAAACCCACTCAGACAATAGATTGAATGGATGGTTGTTACGCTTCATTATAACCATGCTTTTGGAAAACTGTGCCCTGGTCATTTGGATTACAGCACAAGGGTAATAAGATACTGAATAAACATCTCAAGAAGATGAAGCAAAGAAAAATATCTGAAATGTAAATTTAGATTATAACTCAGAATTTCTGGACATCTTAGCTGTTACAGTTCTATGTTAGTTGACTGTAGGTTCTGATCCATTTCTAGGGCCTTAATCAAGACTCTTAACCATTAATTGCTCAGCTCTCTGTGTGGTTTATATTCTTCCTCACTTATAAATTGCTTTGTATAAAAGTTAAAAATTCGTGGGCAGAATCAAATGCCTAGCTCATATCTGTTACACTGGCATCCCCTTGTGGTCATTATTAACGCTGTATAATGTATCATTTGGAATGATATGAAGTAGGGATCGTGAACAGTTAATGGTTTCTCCCGCTCTATTTCCATCTCATCTGTGCCCTTTGCACTTTGTTATTTTCTGTTTTTTGTGATTACAAACAACACTGAGAGAAAAGGTTAAAATTTTTGAGTTCCTGCCATGTTTGTTTTTATAGTTTTCCTAGTCTACCTCAAGTAGTTAATAGATGATTTCTGTCTGTGTTCTAACCCCCACTATGATTTATATAATATACCTAGAAAAGCCTACTTATTAAAATTGAATTTATTCAATCAACTTCAGAATTCTGAGCCTATTCCAGGAACACTGGGAGCAAGGTGTGAGAATTCAACCTGGATGGGACACCAAGGCAACATACACACACACACATACACAACTAGGGACAATTTAGTGTAGGCAATCTGCCTACCTGCATATTTCTGGACATTGGGAGGAAACCCATATGGACACAGGGAGAACAAGCAAAACTCTGCACGGATAGTAACCTGAGCTCAGGATCAAAACAAAGATGGCAGCAATAGTACACGCTGCACCACCATGCCACCCTACAATGAACTCTCAAGGGACAAACTAAAAGACACTTCAGTGTGTTAAACAGAACCTTTTTTCCTTCGAAGATGGTAAAAAACCAACCCTGATGATGAATAAAGCAAATTGGTTAGTGCATCTTCTGTCTCCCTCTGAGGGAGGATACACTCCACATGTATGACACATGACTGATGTTCATTCACTGGTAACAAAAAGCTCCACACAGCCAAGCAGGAGGTAGATTTCACATTTTTTATTACCAGCTGTGTTGTTGGATTTGTACAAAGAGATCAAGTAATGCAATTACAAGACTAGAACATTGGACACTGTGCACACTCACATGGCTTGACAAAGGAAAGGGTCCTCACAGGAGACTAGTGCAAACAGCAGCACACACAGAGCACAGAGACTGCACCATGGTTTAGCAAAGCGTTGTTAGAGCACAGAGACATGATTCACCAGGCAAAGAGGTTACATCAACCACAATGTGACATGAAGACATCACTGACAGAGTCACTGCACCACTACAGTTCATAGTCCACCAGATTCAAAAAAAGGTACTGTATGCTATGGGAACTTCCCCCATTAACTCTTGGTAAACTTTCAAACAGAATGGTGTAGTCAGCACATCATTTACCATCTGGTTCACATCAGTCTTCTCTGGTTCATTAGTGGCTACTTTAGGGGTGAGTGACATTGTGCTGGTTCCAAAACATAAAAGATCTTTACAGTCACTACCCATCAGCATGAGCGTGACCACACGAACATGAGACATTAACATGACCTAAGCAGACATGATGATGGCATTATCTGGAATATCTCGCTTGCTGCTTGAAATCTAAATAGTCTAAAAGAATGTGACACTACATCATGTTTGTGTTGCATAAAGAAATACTTAGAAGAAGGTAGTAATTAATATGAAGAATCTATTCACTAAAGTAGCCAGTGACTGACCCAAGAGCTGCCCCAGACACACACATACACACACACACACTCACAGAGGCACTTGAGAAATGACAGACACTACTAAATTTTTAAGGCACCACAGACAACACAACACACCTTTGGAACAATGACATATTTCACAAACACGGGGCTTACACACACATCTATTTCTTTTTTTATATACTTTTGTCCCATTTCTTGTATCTTTCTTATGGATGTATTACAATCATTTCCATTAAGTCACATTTTAAGTCACATTAAGAAATTTCAAATTCTTTTGGTTTAGCATACTACGCTTTAGCAGTGAAATATTGAAACATATCTAAAGTACCAGAATCAAACTTCAATCTCTATTGACAAAATAGAGATTTATATTATACTCTAACATGCTATTATGTGCAACTGTGAATATGAAGTGCAGAAAAGATCTCACGATGTATCTTCTATTAAAATGATAAAACCTGCTGCAAGGGGCTTACTGTAGATAGATATGATGTATAAATGATATAACTGTGTATGGTGCAATACAGTGAAAGGTGACAATAGGGTACGGAAATCACCTTATAAAATTAAGTGTAAAAAAACAAAACAATGTATATATCAAGTGTACATCTGTCTAAATTATGTTCAAAATCATATACAATATGTAATCAGAAAAGAATACATTCAAATACCTTCATTAAAAATCAATCATAATTGCCACAGTCATGGACAGCAGCATGAAGAAATCCCAACAATTCAGGCTTTCTCTAGCTTTAGCAACTATGGGCCACTCTGAGAGCCAGACCACTACATGGAAATCGTGTGCACTTGTGTGACATGTGTCAGAGAGGACATATTCTCAAAATGTCAAATAGACTATCATAAAACAAAATAGAAATCTTCAGCTAATGCTTTAGCTTTGTCACAGGTAGTTTGAAAGGCTAGTTCGGATTAGGAGTTCCTTAGAACAGCACCTAAAATCATCAGAGGTAATCAAATCAACTGGTTCATTACACACGCACTGTACTGCACGGGAGGATATGTGTAGTGACTATATGGTGAAATGTAATTGTTGTTGAATGTAGCCTTGGAAAATTGTTAGAAATTGGTGGCCAGACAAACGTCCTTACTGGTTCTCACTTCTGACTATGGTATGTCCTGTGAAAAGGGCAGCTCCCATTTCAACACTAATGATTACATATTTTATTCATTACACTGGGAATTCTTACATAAAAATGTGATTGGGTGATAAATTGTTAAAAAGTGAGTTAAAAATCAAATCTGTAACTGACATGGGCTCATGCCTAGTCAGTAGCCTAGCCTTGGTGCGGTGACTGTATGGAGAAAGCAGTCTTAACCAAAGCCAGTGAGACACTAACGTGGGAGCTCTAGCTACAGGGAAGGAGTCCCTTTTTATAGGCCACTACACCTACGACAGTGGCAACCGTCAGGACTGAGGAAACGCCCATGAACTTGAAGAATCCTCCGACGGATGGCAAGTTTCTCTCCCAGAAGGTGGTGACAAACGGCAAAGCAGGAACATCCTGAAACAATGTCAATGTCAAAAATATGCACAACAATAGTACAGAAATGCATTCAAACAGACTGATAGTTTATAAATATAGTTAGAATAAGCACAATGGAAATAGATTTTGTACCAATGACTCAGGCTCTTTTTGCCAGATTTGACTTGAATGCAGTCTCCCCATTGCAAACAAAATCTGAAAGAGAGTCCAAGGATTCAGGCATAATAATTCATTACATTTATTTTATAAGTTATATACATGTGCATTCACCCACCCACACACACCCCTACAAATGCACACCCACCCACACCGAGTGTATATGGAGTACAGTGATGTCTCACCTCCCTGGCTGCTCGCTCTCCGGCCTGCACAGCCCCTTCCATATAGCCACTCCACTCTGTAGCTGTCTCGGTGCCTGCGAAGTAAAGTCTGCCCACAGGCTCCCTCAGGACTCTACACACAGAGATGCACAACTGTTAACACACATCTACCTTTCAAGACTCCATGTGTCTGTCAACACTTTCACTATGGATTTTCTTAAAAACTTTAATAACTGATATGGAGGATGAAGAGGATGAAGTAAAAAAATATATATATATCCATCATTAAATACAAAACTAAATCCTTCAATACATCAATATCTGGAATGTTATCTGCCATGCAGTACAGCATCATTCAACATTCAATATTTAATTCAATATTGTACAGCTGTTCTTTGTTATTCAGTTCTGTTGTCTTCCTTCAATGAATTTAAAACACTTCTTCATGTGTCATACTGTCCAATCACAGTGCTCCCAGCATGCAGGCCTGCTTCCCAATCAGAACAACTCATCCTAAAGGAAGCCCGCCCTCATCTGCCTGCTGCAGCATTACAGCTTTCAATAAACACTTATATAAATATAAGTCTATAAATATATCCACCACTATAACCTAGTTATAATAAAAAAAATATGTAAAAGAGGCCACTTTTAGGCTCAGGCTTAGGTCTTACAGTTATGCACTCATTTGGCACACAGATACTAGAACAGATCAAGATATACCTATGCATGAGAAATAGTATGTAATAAAATTAAACAGGGAGGACTTTATCCTCTTCAGAGATGTGGTGAATCTGGAGGGATGCAAGGCAGAAGAATTCACCCCAGATGGCACATGTAATAAAGGGCAGGAATAGGAGAGTCATTTCAGATGAAGTCTTGAAAGTGTACTTACTTGCCATACTGAGTGAGGACTCCGGGGGGGATGCTGGCTGTATAGCAGCCACCAGAGTATTCCTCCTCACACCAGTTCTTTTCCTCATAGTGCACAGGCTGGAAAAAAGAACATTTATCCATCAACCTTGTAAACAGGGCTTAAAATTAATATTTTTGTACTAGCTGAAGTTATATAACTTAAATTTAAAAAATGCATTTTGATCAATTAAATTTATGGATTAAATAAAATTCATGTATTTTGTGCTTATTAGAACATACAATAATTTATGACTGCAAAGACATTAAATTAGACTACATTAAATGTTAAATAACCACACATGTGTATTAAATTTATTTTTGGTAAAAGCTTTCTTAAAAAGCGTGTCAGTTCCTGAAATAAAACTAACTGTAAAATAATGGATTTACCACCACTAGCAAACTGTACATGCATTTGGCTGATGAGCAGAGTTCAAAATTTCAAGACTATGAAATTTACTCCTTTTTTGCACACTCATGCACTGGATGGTAGAATATAAGTACTACTTTCTCTGCTTCTGTACTATGCCTCATGTACCCAGTAGCTTTGTATATGTCAATATTTCTCTGTTTCCTCAGCGACCTGATTTTTTCCCCTCAATCTAAGCACTCTGCACAACTGTACTTAACTAGTATCAGTATTTTTATTACTGGACTAAGGTGGACTAAGCAGGGATTAATCAAAAAATATGGACCATATGAGGGACACCAAGGGCTGGCTAGGATATAACTGCTATAAACCACCTTTTAGAATTCTAAGAAGGTTAAACAATGCAAACAACTAAATACTAGCACTGTGCTTATTTCTTCCTACAGCTGCATCCTTGTAATTTAAGCAGACTTTATCCTCCTTGCATTTTTCGATTACTCCAAATTGCTCTCAGGAGTATTTTTGCCCTTATCTTTTGTAACAGAACATGATTTTAGACATGTGTTTGTGAGTTCTGCGATGATATCCAGATTAGGTATAATTTCAGTCTGTGTACATAAAAAGAATGAACTTGCTTAACTGAAAATGCTATGTGCAACTAAAAGATGAAGCAGTGTGTCCTGCCTCATGACATTTCTGCTTGATTTTCTAAAGAATCTCTACATAATGTGCCTGTAATATTTGTAACAAATCCAATCCATCATTTTTACATGAGGAATTCATGCTCTGTTCATCATGCTGTTCTTATTAAACAAATATTTAAGAAAAGGCAAATACAAAAATACAAAAATACAAAAGACAAATAGCTATTTAGATAATTGCTTGCCAATGTTTAGATTTGAGTCATTTCTTTGGCTAATTTAAGCACAATTCATCACTACTTGATTCGCCGCCACTACAATTTGAAAAAAGCAGCTCAGTACTTACTCCACCATGGCAAGTAACAAGACCTTAAGAATAAATAGTTATTCGGCTGTGGTCAGCTGGTCAGACAGCACTCTGATGCATAAATAACTTAATGAAAAACAGAAACTCACATGCAAAGCTTCCTCAGAGCCTAGGACACGTGCATAGATCTCGCAGATCCTCTTCTTCCTATGGGGGTAAAATTCCACATATCAAATCAGTTGTGACTACAGATGAGAAAAGCTTCAAAAGAAAAAAAAAATTGTTAGTTTCCAACAAATATTTACCTTTCTTCCTTGGTGAGTCCAGCCAACTTCCTGCTTTTGCGTGCAAGGATGAAACTGCAAGAACGGAAAAGGTGTGGTCAACTACACATCTTTCAGCCAGCTGTGTCTACAAAGAACATGTGTTTCTATTCACCACGGGTGAAAGTGCACTGTTCAATTAGTGTTCACAACTTGTTTTACCCCATAATGGCTGGCACTGTTCCATCAGGCTTAGTGTCATCCAGAGTCAGGCCAATAGGTGCCTCCGTGTCTTCAATCACCATGGTTCCACAGTAGCCTGGAACCAAACAGCACTAATAAACACATGCACTATTCTTGTTAAAGACAAAAACACAATCCATCATTTATCCAAGTTGATTTTCACACTGTCACCATAGAGAAAAAAAGGACATAACTCAACATGACAGACATACAGCACCCAGAACTAGTTAATTTGCAAATTAACATACACCAACAGAGACAACATGAACAATGAGAGTTAACTCAAAATATTTCTATTTTATTTAGTTTTTATTAAACTTACAAACATCAGTTTGTGGCTTTCACAAGTGCCCCTATAAGCACCTTATTATTATTAGTTATGAGCGGCTTTAGTTTCTTTGTTGCTGGCATTTGATTTTCTGGCCCAGAAATCTCAGCACCCAGACTGATGGCACTGTTTTAGTTACACTCTCCTCTCTTTTCTATAAACAACAACCCACAAGGGAAACAAATTAAGGCACAAGCTGCACGTCTTCATCTGGAAATACTAATAAGATAGACAGATGAGATTGTGCTGCTGAAGATGCTAAGAGAACTCGTATCTCTTGGCTGGGGTTAGGAATGTTATAAATGGTGCTGAACTGCCAATGTCGAGTATGTTGTATCCATACAACACAACCATTTTATCTGTTTCAGTGAGCGGCAGCGAGGAGAGTCACTAACTGTGCATGTGTTTGTGTGTGCACGTTTGTGATTTTGGTGATCAAGGCTGAAAAGTGAGTTTTCATTCCATTAAAATCCTTCTGAGTTGTGCCACGCCTGTCTCCCGTGTCCTTATTCCCCTGGTAACATAGGGAGTGTCACACCATAAAAAAAAAAAAAATTCTTAAAGAGGTTAAGTAGACAATGTCACTGCAATAGTTAACTAGGTTGTAGTCATGTAATATGTAATATATGATGATCTTATATCAAAATACAATCTAACTCTCAGCTAATATTTAACATTTAATAATAGAACATTCAGTTTAGTTTTATTTTAATTTATTTTTTAAAATTTATTTTAGTTAAAAACTCACATGTGCA
This sequence comes from Pangasianodon hypophthalmus, assembly GCF_027358585.1. Classification (NCBI taxonomy): domain Eukaryota; kingdom Metazoa; phylum Chordata; class Actinopteri; order Siluriformes; family Pangasiidae; genus Pangasianodon; species Pangasianodon hypophthalmus. The sequence continues at coordinate 15,160,260 of NC_069714.1, forward strand.
TTACTGATTGTTTATACTGGGAAGTTAAGCCATCCTCCTGACCATACTTTAAACAGAGGTGGGTGGGAACCAAGCACGTCAATATTTATACTATAATTGCATTTCGCTTTTCAGGTGATTGGAGACTCAAAACTACTTATTGAACTGATCAATTACCCTTCTTCCTCCAGAAGTTCTCCCTGTAGTAGACCATGCACTTGATGACTGAGCCCATGGGTACTCTGTGGATAAGTTGATTCCTCAGTGGAGGAAGTTCAGGGTTAAAGTGGATCTTCAGATTCAGCCCTGGTGGTGTGGCAACAATAATGTATTTTGCCTACGGCAAAGATCAGAGCATTCAACATTTAAGTATTTAAGCTTATTATTAAGCACAACTTGTACACACAAACATATTTTTCTAACTGCAGTGTATGTCAGGAGTAAATACACCGATCAGTCATAACATTAAAACCACTGACAGGTGAAGTGAATAACATTGATTATCTCATTACAATGGCACCTGTGAAGGGGTGGGATACATCACGCAACAAGTGAACAGACAGTTCTCATAGTTGATGTGTTGGAAGCAGGAATCTGAGAGACTATGACAAGGGCCAAATTGTGATGGCTAGATGACTGGGTCAGAGCATCTTCAAAATGGCAGGTCTTGTGGGGTGTTCCCAGTATGCAGCGGTTAGTATCTACAAAAAGTAGTCCAAGGAAGGACAACTGGTGAACCAGCGACAGGGTCATGGGCGCCCAAGGCTCACTGAAGACTAGCCCGTCTGATCCGATCACACAAAAGAGCTACTGTAGCACAGATTGCTGAAAAAGTTAATGCTGGCTATGATAGAAAGGTGTCAGAACACACAGTGCATCACAGCTTGCTGCGTATGGGGCTGTGTAGCTACAGATCAGTCAGAGTGCCCATGCTGACCCCTGTCCACTGCCGAAAGCACCTACAATGGGCACGTGAACATCAGAACTGGACCATAGAGCAATGGAAGAAGAATCATGAATCATGTTTTCTTTTACATCATGTGGACGTCCGAATGCATGTACGTCGCTTAACTGGGGAAGAGATGGTACCAGGATGCACTATGGGAAGAAGGCAAGCCGATGGAGGCAGTGTGATGCTCTCGGCAGTGTTCTGCTGGGAAACCTTGGGTCCCGGCATTCATGTGGATGTTACTTTGACACTGCAGACCAAGTACACCCCTTCATGGCAATGGTTTCCCCTAATGGCAGTGGCCTCTTTCAGCAGGATAATGCGCCCTGCCACACTGCAGAAATTGTTCAGGAATGGTTTGAGGAACATGACAACATGACCATGACCATGACATGGTGTTGACTTTGCCTCCAAATTCCCCAGATCTCAATCCAATCGAGCATCTGGGGGATGTGCTGGACAAACAAGTCCGCATCCATGGAGGCCCCACCACGCAACTTACAGGACTTAAAGGATCTGCTTGGTGCCAGATACCACAGCACACCTTCAGAGGTGTTGTGGAGTCCATGCTTTGATGGGTCAGAGCTGATCAAGGGGACCTACACAATATTAGGCAAGTGGTTTTAATGTTATTGCTGATCTGTGTATATTTTTAGTAAAAACTATAGCAGAGTAGATAGAATTTTCAGAGAAATGTTTTATCAGCTGTGCACACAAAGTGCTGACGCTGCTGGATGTGAAACCTGAGGCCCGGTCTTTATACGTGGATTACTGATTTAGCTGAATTGGATGGTTGATGATTTGTCATGATCCTGGATTTGTCTGGAACTGTTGTCAGACTTGTTACCAAGACAACAAGTCCATAAGCTCAAACCTGCTTAGGTGCAGGCTTATTCAATGTAAGGAAGATTAGATCAGGCATGTAAAAGCATTATATATATCCACCGAATCATGTACTTTAATTATGTAACATTAGCTTATTTTGAAACAAATTGTCTTTGTCACCCATATCATAATTGTAGGATGACTATTGTGGTTTACAGTTTATTTAGAGTAGCAAAAATAAACCAGTATGTGGATATAACTCTAGAAACTTTGTGTGCTATGCTATTTCTCACCACCTATATAATTGCTAATAAACCAGTAACTCAGTATGTGCACACATACTGTAAAACTCCAATCATACAAGAATTTCTGGGACATCTATAAAAATGTTTGCCAGCTTCACAGTAAATCATTCTACAAAACTGTATTGGAGTGGCTATTTTAGGGTTCCTATTAGATGAGAAGACCTTCCAGCTCGGGTCAACAGGATAATGCCCTCTGCAGCAGCTCTTAATGAGACTTAGCAGGAGAAAGAGGATGTGGTCAGGGCAGGGAGATGAAGAGCAGCTTAGTGGTCACAATCCCACAAGCTTATATGGTTATATGTACACCAAGACACATGCTGGAAAGAAAAGCTCTTTTATGCCCCCAAACCCTCTAGATTTAGAAATGTGTATATTCTACTATGGTGCAGTTACCATTTAAAGAAACAACAGTAATCATATCAACAGGTAGAAAGTCCTGCAAGCACATATTTACTTGGATAACATTAGAAATACTACATTTATAGACAAATCAACTACATACATGACACACACTGTAGTAAATGCAGGATGGCAAAGCTACACAGACTGCATGGTCATATTCCTTGAAAAATTCAGAAGGGGCTTTTATTGACGTAATCTAAACAATAGTCTGTTAGATTCTGAGAGCGAGGGACATATCCCCTATAAAGTCTGTGCCTGTACAGTAGAAGGCTCTTTAAATGAGGTCTGCTGTGAATTTAAATTGCTTACCTTATATGTCTCCTCATTGATGGTCTTGACTTCCACCATGTCTCTACTCTGGTCAATGCTGTAGACAGCGCTCTGAAGTTTGACTCTGTCTCCCAGCTCTCTGGCCATGCACTCACTGATCTGATTTGCCCCTCCTACAAACTTACGTTCCTGGGGGGAAAAAAAACACTATTTCATCAAACAGAAACATGAACGAACTGAGGCCTTTCACTAATCCCCATAATCTGTAGTCTGTATTTTTTGCTTCCACTTTGCTCCTGGAACATTTTATGTCTAGTTCTGCTCCTAGTCAGCGAATAGGCATGGATGATTTGATTTCAGTTTGGTATGCAGTTCCTTTATATACCAACAGGTGGCTCCATATTTCAAAATCCCGAGCCAAACCATGTTCACACCACTGTTGAGACCGGATCAATCAGAGTCAGGTGCTCAAATTATTTGCTCAGTCAGAATTGACATTTTCAATTTTCTAACCGTTCATAGAGGATAACACGAAGTATCGTGTTTCAATACACAGAATTATTGAGCCTAAATTGCAGCACCAAGAATTCAATTTTAATTCTTTTTGTATAGCGCTTTTATCAATAGAAATTGCCATGAAGCAGGTTTTTATCTGTTTCAATACACTGAATCTTCTAAACAGTTTTAAATGATCTAATAATTAATATGTTCAGAGTTCTCTATAAAAAAAAAGCAGCAGTCCTTGAAAACTGTGTTTGTTCACCTGCACAACATGTGTCTTTCTTTTTAGGCCACAAAATTCTGGCCTCCCCTCCCAGGTTGCACATCGATCACTGACTAAGCAAACACACACACATACGCACACAGAGTACCCAACGCAGAACAAATCACTGCAATATTCACCGCAGAGCAACCTATCTTTAAAGGGTGCCAGACAGTAGGAAATCACTCAGAACCTCATAATAAAGTTCTCTAATTACCCCAGTGTGCTCCCTTCTTCTGTAGCTATGGCAGCTGAGCATTCATTATTTTATCAATGCCAACGAATGGCTGTCCTCCAGCTCTCAAAATCCCCCACTGTGTGCACCATGATTAACTAAATTAGGGGTAATAATAGAGAGAGGTGCTGATTACAGGATTTTAGGTTAGGATGCAGAAGACTTGACTCAATGCCCATTAGCTCTTGCATGCACCTGCATTTCTACAGTGCTATTTCTTTACAACAATACATAATGTAATGCACACGATGTTACCTGACTACACTGTAATCAGCATCAAAGAACAGAACAGAGAGATGTGTGTAAGCACAAACACACACACACACACACACGGTAGAAATGCCACACATTTCTGTGCAAATGCAAAAAAAATCATAGTATCAAGCCCCGAGCCCGTTGTTATTCAAGGCTTTATTATAAAGTGATTATACAGACTGAAGTCAGTGTGTTAACATTACGGCATCTATTTAATGGTCTGGTGAGCTGGTGTGATTTACCTGGCCTCCATTAGTGGTGGAGAAGATCCTCATAGTGCCTCCACATTGCTTAACATACCAGAGAAACCAGAGAGCAGAAATCTCATGAGGTTCTGAGGTCACGTTCACATTAACAAACAGCGTGGCAAAGCGGCGGGCAGTGCTGCATGGAAACAATTTAAAAGATCATGTTTGCAGATGCATCAAGAATACCATCTCAAAAAAACACCACTGATCATTTTTCTCTCATCGCAGTTATGTGATGTTTTCACTACCTTGTCCAGCAAACCCTGTCCACGAGCTCCTTCATGGTCATGTTATCCCAATCTTCAGCATGCGGGGCCCTCCATGGCGCTTCTACTGGGATCTGCAGTATACAATCACAATCCACCATGAAGGACATCAATAACAATATCAATGTCTCTTCAATCTAAAAAATGGATAATCTAAAAGGCTTAGAAAGCTATGTCTCTGTCATTCCAGTTCATATACGCTCCTATGTGATGTTTAGGCCTTACAGAGAATTCCTCTTCCTGAATACTGCAGTTGACTTTACCTCCATACCCATCTTGTCCATAGTCCTCCAAAGGTTGTTGTAGTCCATCAGAGCTATAGGGTTCCACACTGGGGGAAAAGGCCCCTTGAATGGATATGACTTCCCCTGGGAGGCATAAAGCAACCATCATGAGAATTTTTTTGCACCTCGGCACGCTACCATAAAATTAAATGATCATAACACGTCATTGTTTGACGTAATGTCTTTGTAATCACCATGCATCATAATTGGAATTACAATTATGCTTTGGAGTGGAAAACTTTTTGTGTGCCTAAAATATTCGTCACTGCATTTTTCATGGCTTGTATTGAAATAAGCAAAAATAAAGTGGGGGTAAGTTTTTCTCAGCCTATATTGCATTTCACAATTTGAGATCAGATGTAATTAGATCCTATTAAGTGCAAGGTTTTAAAAACGACACAGGAAGTCACGTAATTTTGGCATATAATTTGCCAATTATTTTGGCACTTTAAGGGGTCTCAAATTATTACAGGTCCTTAAGAAATTATAACTCTATAAATCTGTAATCTCAATAAAATAAAGACTTCATTACCATAAACAAAAATATTTCTCTTTGGCACACAGCAGCAATATGACACAGGATGTCTGTTCACACAGTGTTTCATTCTCACAGTAGTGGAAATGCTTAGTCAGGATGACAACATGGTCCATAGCTGGCCGATGGGGTAACAGTATGCAGACATTACTTCATACCTGAATTGCTTTGTTGCAGAGGGACTCTTAAATAAATGCATTTTCAGCTTATTGATTAATATTTGACTACATATTCAAGATCTGAGACACGTACACCAGAAGAGATAAATTTCCCCTAATCTATGCTTCGCTTTAATATGGCTTTAATAATTGCTCAGTCTGCGCAGCCTTGTAATGGGGTCATTGATAAAAGGGTTAGCGTTATCAAGAGCAAGGATTACAACACTGCTTGACTTCTGATGTTCAGTATTTTATCTAGTGTTGATTTTTTTATGTGCAATTTAAGGACCATGCTTTAGACCATAAACCTTAAAGCATGGGCCTAAAAGCATGGTAACAGCATGGCACTCCTGTCTGAGGAAAACAAGCACTTCGACAGATAAACGGATCTGCAAACAAAAGAAGAATGCACCAAAATGTTAACTGGAGCAATAAAAGGAATGCATCAACCAACCAGCCAAGTACGTGCAGTGCTTTTGATGAGAGCTGATTATACATTGCTCTGACATCACATTGGATTATTGATCAGAAAATAAAGCAGACCTCATGATAAATGCAATAACGTGTCACACAGGCAATGCATTTCCACTCGTCAATATCATATGTGATGCAGCTCTAGAAAGCAGCTAGCAGAAAAACATCACATTTAACTGTGTAATTATAGGGCTTTGTGTGTGTGCGTGCATGTGTGTGTCTGTGTGAGGGTCAGAGCATTGCATTAGAGCACAGTAGCTTGCTAACCATCCAGCAACAGGTCTGTTCCCATGGTGACAGAAGTGAGGAGAATGCACAGACAGATGAGAGACGCCGTGTGCCTTTTCTTTTCTCTCAGGCACAGGATGAGCCGAGCCTGTCTGCTTCCTGTGTCCATACACCGGCTCTGAAGCCTTCCCTTCACAACCTTTAATCTTCATCTATATTAATCCCTGAACTTGCTCAAGTGGACAGTTTGGTAGGAGGTTGATAGGATAAACCAGGTGTGGCCTTTAGGATTAGAGCTATAGAAGAGCTGATTAGCCTGAACAGTTTGCTCAGATGCTCACCCTTATTACAAAATGGTCAGCTCACTGTGTGGCTATGAGCCAGGGTTTTGATTACTGAGTAACTGCCGCACTAAAAAGTCAATCATAAAGCTTTCAACATACTTTGGCATTGTAGTATTTTGTGTAATAAAGCAATGAAGCCATCCTTCAACAACCAAACAGATAACTACACTTTCATGATGACATTTCAAAAATAGATGTAAAGCTAACTGCTGTTGAGTTTGAATACAGTATAGTGACTTACTAGCCTTATGTGGCTGGATGTGTTCATTTTTTTGTACAAGATGATTCACTACTACATTTCACAGTGTCTTGAACATTTTTCGGGAATACCTGACTTATTTTATCCTGGGAATTATACAATACCCATTTTCCCCCCACACTTATCACGTTACAGAGGTCAGAACATTCATACAAAGTCACAGTAACAGTTAAGTTTTCAGATAGTGTAAAAGTTTTCAAAAAGGTGTCACAGGGCCATTCAAATCAAAGAGAGACTAGAAGATGGTGCATAATGGACTAGAGAATCAATAATAAAAAAATTAAATGATGTACTTATTTCTACCTACAGGTGTAGAACGATACAGTAAATAATTTCACTAAAGGATGAACATCTAAACATGTATTTTTAATATTTGCCAAATCTCTCAAATATTATGATGTATATTAGGATGTTGTAGGTTATTTCTCAAGAGGGAGAAGAGTGACAATTTGGGAATGGCTATAAGTTTAGCAAAAGAGCCTAATGAGCCGATCATAATAGTAAAATATATTTTTTGCAATAAAGACTAACAGAATAAACAGATGTACTAGCTGATGGTTAATCTTCCAGGTGAATTTTAAGTAAATATAGTTTAGGCCACAGTTCAAACTGTATATTAAACATTTCTTGAAATATAGAATGTATCATTTCCCCAAAAAACTTTCAATCCCTAGTTTTAATTCCCTGTTTATTTGGCAGCTTTGGAACTGTGTCCAGTCTGCTATGTCTGTTCTGTGCATCATCTCAGTGCAATGTCCTGCCCTGTTCCTTGTTTATTCATTACACCATCAAGTGCTTCTTCATAAATAGTCCTGACCACCAGGAACAATTTTCCAAATCATGCACAAAGGCTCTCTAATTAGAGGATGAATCAGGAGAAGACAGCTTGCAAACTGTGTAAATGCTCTGTATGTTTGCATTGGGTGAATTCTGTCTCCAACGTATGGTTGTCAAATGATTGAAGGACAACACCCCTTTTACTAAACACAGGGACAAGCAGAGAGCTAGAGAGGGGAAGGGGGAGGGGGGATAGCGTGAGCCAGTCTTTTCAGTACTGATAGCAATCACCTTTTGATGGGAGCCGCAGCCATGACGAGGGCACAGGAAGAGTGCCTCAGACTGGATTCAGAGAAAACACACATACAAAGTAAATCATGTGCAATCAGACGCAGGGAAGCATGGGTCATAAACAAGGTTCAGATGGCCACTGTAAAGACAAGAAACATGAGCTTCCTCAATTCAGGCACAAAAAAACAAGCTAATTGTATACATGTGGTAGTGGCTATATAGGCTGCTGTGCTGCTCTTCTGAAATAGGTCACGTCAGAAGAAACACTATTCTTTGAGCTCTGGTAGAATAGAATGCAAACTATTCTGTGGTCTCTGGGCGGAATAATGCATGGCTTTTGCCAAAATGTACAACTAAACCTACCTCATCAACCATTTTTCAAACAAAACGTCTCTCCAAATATGCATCTAAACCTAAATACTTATATATATATATATATATATATATATATATATATATATATATATATACACACATACATATACATACATACATACATACATATATGTAAAATTCTCTGACCTCACATGATTTGTCACTGCCTGGTGCTTTGTTTTGTGAAAGTAATTCTGCCTGTGGGAATCAACTGACAAAACACATCAGAGAGTAGCTGACGTGACATCAAGCAATGCTTCTGTCAAGCTGCATTAATCAGCAATACATAAAACCTCATAAAAGAGAGCAATATCATGTGCTATCACTCTGTTACACAGACAGCTAAAGTTGCACTGTATATTACATATGAATAATACACAGTTTTACTAGCATTGTACTAAGGAAGGAATCTTCGTGTGGTTTGTTAATTTTCTGTTAAGTAGAAGAACTCAGGCAATACCCAGATGTATGCTGTTATTCAAGCACAGCATGAGCATGAAATGTGACAAGCACTGATCCAAGGTGGAAACTTGCTTTACTGTATGTGATTTGCAGAAGGATGGTGATTTTCACTTAGGAAAGACTGCACATTTTGCGCGCAGTGAACATGCCTCTGGGGTTTTGCGGCAGCCTCCTCTGATATCCTCCACTGGATTTTCTCTGTGACATTTCACTCTGTGTACACACTCTCTAGATGCATGTTCATGTGTGTATGCAACTGGTTGTGTTTCTCTCAATTCACATGAGTTATACAAAGCCACTGGTTGTATTTGTACCACATGTGTACACTACATGTACAAATTAAATTAATCAGTGAGGGCACCACATTAACCATTTCTCAGATGTCTGTGATTTACAGCTCCATATTCTGGCCAGAGCCATAGAGGAGCTGAACCGACAGGAAAATCTAATAAGCGCATACAGAATGTGTGCTAAAGGCAGAGATGCGTCTTCTCAAATTGGATACAAGACACAAGAGGGGTGGGGTGGCTGCTGTTTTCCCTTCCTTCCTTCATGTCCACTCTGAGCAGGAGAAACCATATTACACACTTCCTTCAGGCACTGATTAGCATCTCCAGGCTCCGGCACAATATAATGCTAAACAAGGCTCTGAGCCAATGTCTTTATGCGACAGAGAGAGAGCTCAAGCCCAGCTATGATGTTCTGTGCACTACAACATTAGTACGCAGGATGAAGAAGGTATTTTGTCTTCTGAAAATTGTTGTTTCCTCATCTTCTCTCTTGGGAATGTTCACCAAGCAACATTAGGCTTTGAGTGTGTTTATGCTGCAGTGGTAGGAGGCATGCTTTCTTTCTTACCTTCACATAGTGAACTAGGGACTCTTCTTCGTTGACTTTGTAAGTCTGAACCCCGTACTCCTTGGCCAGTCGCAGAATCCGATTTTGAGTGGGCCCGATGTACGCTCCACCCAAATCCACCCATTTGGCATGTTTATTCTGAGGCACATGTCAAATTCATAACTCAGTACCACTATCCAAAAGATTTAATACAAATGATACAAGTAGAACATAGGAAAACATGGGACTAATTTATAAATCTACTGGCACAATCCCAAACAGCCTGTATTATAAATCACTATAGACTCATCAGAATATACATAAGGTAAACAGTTTCCATGCCTACAGTGAAGTTTGCAATAAATCCTAGGATCTAGTTTGGATTTTTGAGTGTCATACACATGTAATAAACCACACATTTATATCTTTTCCCCTCATTACTCCATCATACCTGAACAGTGTAAGTTCTTCCACCAACACGGTCTCTGGCTTCCAACACCACGGGGTTTAATCCACTCTCCACCAACAGCTTGGCTGCACTTAAACCTGTACAGACAAAACGCAGGAATCCGAGATACATTTTTGTTAAAACAATTCTGAAAGCTCTATTCACCTGTCATTAGTTACTTAAAAATAACAAAAACAGTGTTTTATCACAGTATTAATTATTAATAAGCTATTTTACAGCAATCCAGTATATACTTGTCAGTATGTGTAAAACGATCCTGATGTTAAAGAGGAACACATTCATACTGGATTAGTTTTACATGGGAAGATGGGGTAATGTAATTATTACTGGAGTATCTGGGATTTTAGTCCTGTCAAAATCCATCATGTCACACTTTTTTTTTTTTGCAGACTGAGTGCATGCACACATCTGGAAAGATTACGCTGTATTTTATCTTCTATAAAATACCCTTCAGAGATAACCCCAGTTAATATATATCCAAGCCGATTTGAGAAATGATTATATATATCCTGTGAGAAATGAGATTTTCCACTTTTTCTTCAGTATAAACACACCAGGATGTGCTCTTTACAGTCATATTCCACAAACCATATGCAACTATTAGACATGTTCATGACAGAACAATAAAATGCAGACACTCAAGAACCTGTTATTATAGTGATGCTTCTAGGGATTTCAGGCAAGTTACTGAGCAAGTTTTGGCACCGGTATAGCCTGCATACTTGTTATGGTCATGTGATACACACACACACACACACACACACACACACACACACACACACACATTATATATAGTACTGTGCAAAGTCTTAGGCACCCTATTTTTTAGTGCAAACTTTGTTATAGATTTTTGTTTTAAGTCTACTACATTATTGAGTCAGTACAAAAACATTTTAGATTTCCAAACATTAGTTTTCCAGCACAAAATTAATTGTTACAGAAAAATGTTTGTATGTCAGTAAAGAAAGCTGCATATTACAAAGGCATCTTTGCTCTACAGCATTTCTAACACACACAGAGTTAGGTCCGGAAGTATTTGGACAATTACAGTTTTTGTGATTTTGCCTTTATACACCACCACAATGGATTTGAAATAAAACAATCAAGATGTGATCAAAGTGTAGACTTTCAGCTTTATTTTAAGAGGTTCCACAAAAATATGGCATTTACCATTTAGGAATTACAGCCATTTTAAACAAAGTACCTCCATTTTCAGGGGCTCAAAGGTATTTGGACAATTGACTGACAAGAAGTCAGCTGACCAGGTGCGGTCCATTCCCTCAATACTTCAAGACAAATGAAGCAGATAAAAGGTCTGAAGTTGATATCAGGTATTGAGTTGGCTTTTGGCAACTGTTCGACTGGAGCTACCAATATGAAGTACAAGAAGATCTCAGTGAAGTGAAGGAGGCCATCATTAGGCTGAAAAAACAACATAAATCTATAAGAGAGATAGCAAAAACCTTAGGTGTGGCCAAATCAACAATTGGACACATTCTTAAAAAGAAAGAAAGCACTGGTGAGCTCAACAACATCGAAAGGCCTGGAAGACCACAGAAGACAACTAAAGTGGATGATCGCAGAATCCTTTCCTTGGTGAAGAAAAACCCCTTCAACATCAACAGAAGTCAAGAATACTCTGGAGAAGGTAGGCGTATCGTTGTCAAAATCTACAACCAAGAGACGCCTTCATAAATGTAAATACAGAGGGTTTACAACAAGGTGCAAACCACTGGTAACATTCAAGAACAGGAAAGCCAGATTAGACTTTGCCAGAAAACATCTAAAAAAGCCTCCCACGTTCTGGAATAAGATTTGGACTGATGAAACCAAGATTAACTTGTACCAGAATGATGGGAAGAGAAAAGTATGGCAAAAGAAAGGAACAGCTCATGATCAAAAGTATACCACATCATGTGTCATAACACTGCCTCCACCACGTTTGGCATGTGCATGTATGGCTGCCAATGGAATGGGCTCACTGGTGTTTATTGATGATGTGACTGCTGACAGAAGTAGCAAGATGAATTCTGAGGTGTATAGGGCTATACTCTCTGCTCACATTCAGCCAAATGCTACAAAACTGATAGGACGCCACTTCACAGTGCAGGTGGATAATGACCCTAACATACTGCGAAAACAACTCAAGACTTTTTGAAGGCAAAGAAATGGAATATTCTTCAATGGTCAAGTCAGTCGCCTGATCTCAACCCAACAGAGCATGCTTTTCACTTACTGAAGACAAGACTGAAGGCAGAAAGACCCACAAACAAGCAGCAACAGAAGGTGGCTGCAGTGAAGGCCTGGCAAAGCATCTCCAGGGAGGAAACTCAGAATTTGAGTTTTGAGAACATGGGCTCCAGACTTCAGGCAGTCATTGAGTACAAAGGATTTTCATCCAAGTATTAAAATTATGGTTATATTTACAATTATGTCACTTTCTCCAAATACCTTTGAGCCCCTGAAAATAGAAGTACTTTGTTAAAAATGGCTGTAATTCCTAAATGGTAACGGCCATATTTTTGTAGAACCTCTTAAAATAAAGGTGAAAGTCTACACTTCGATCACATCCTTTATTTCAAATCCATTGTGGTGGTGTATAAACGCAAAATCACAAAAACTCTGTCATTGTCCGAACACGTCCAGACCTAACTGTGTATGTGTGTGTATATTATATATATATATATATATATATATATATATATATATATATATATATATATACATACATATATATACACACACACACACACACACTATATTTATATATATATATATATTATATATATATATATACACATACACACACACACACACACACACACACACACACACACACACACACACCAATCCCATGCCAGTCCTGATATATGATACATGCTGATTCCATGTGAATCCATCAGAATCACTGGACATCCTGCAGACATCCAGTGTAGGAGTTAGGTCAGTTAGATCATGCTGCGTGATTCCTCTACACAGACACAGCCTTCCTCTTCCTACAGGGGAAGTGAAATCTCTGCTTCTGTGAGAAACTGCATTTGGTCTCAGGGAAGCTATACCCAAGGAAAATAATACTAAAGCACAGATCTATATTTAGAGGGGTTTGGTGAGAGAGAGAGAGAGACTATACTTGCTGTGATGAAAATTCTCTCTGCTACTACCAATGAAATTTCAGCTCTCAACCTATTAGACCTTATTATTGAGTTTTTAACATCTGACAGGAGTAAAACCGAAAGCAAAGAAAAGCAAGGAAAACCAACAAGACCAGACAAGCCCAGTTTCGGTCACACAGCAGTCTGTCTTAAAAATAGCTGACATACTATTTGGTGCATTAACGATTTATCTTTTGTCTTCTTTTTCCATAATCCAGCTTAATCCTTCAAACTAACGAAGCCAATTTACACAAATCAAACTCATTTATGAAGTCAAAATTGAGTAACTGATGAGTTAACGTCTCAAAACGTGAATGTTTTTTCAAGATTAACTTATTACTAAGTTTTATATTCAATCCCTGACACACACACACTTCAAATTTCTAACACAGTGTGAAAAAGTTTATTTATATACACCTTATCAACAAAATACACAAATGTCTAATACTCTTATATGACACCTCACCATCTTTACTGACCAGTAGGAAATGTTAAAATTTATCATTAAAAGTTTGGCAAATGGCTTCTTTTTCCTAAAAATTCACTAAAAGCCAAATTTGACAATTCACAAAATAGGAGGGTGTAGACATGCGTTTTCTCATATATGTATAGGTATGCTATGTGTATAAGTATATGGAAAACCTTTCCAGACTGAATGCTGTGGATAGTGGACAAACCAATAGACAGTGACTGAAAAGAATCATGAATTATAGCGTCACAGGGACAGATATAGAGATATAGCAAATTATAAATTGCAGTTAATGCAGAAAAATAAAAAAGATTCTCAGACTCTTTTATGGTCAACATCCTTTGCAGACAAGATCACATATTTAACAGTGTGGAGAAGAAACTGAACCAGTGAGACATGCAGCAGAGCACGTAAGCAGTCAAACTACAATCTGGGGGAAAAAAAAAAAAACCTCAGCAGTTTAAATGGAAGAGGCTGAAGTACACAACTTGGCATCCAGACAAACTAGGCCCCTTTCTCAATATTCCTGACATCTAGATATTTAACACCAGGGAGCCATAGTCCGTACAGTATGTCGGTATGGTGTGATATAACCATCTTTATGGATCCTGGAATAAAGACTATTTTATCATATATCCACAGAACACCACACCCATTAGTGTGGATTCATGATAACTATATGAGGCAGTGAAGCTCTCATACTCTGTGTTGCTGTTGTGAATACACCCACCCAGTTAGCAAGGTGGACCTCAAACATAGTCTTTAGTTGGTATTAGCAACTCTTTTGATTCATGCAAGTTTTTACAGCTGACCGTTTAGTCAGGTGCCTGTGAATGGCTAGTCTTTATATAATAGCTAGTGTTTTCCCCTTTCATTTTGGTCTTCCTTTGGACTTCAATAGCATGCCCACAGTAACAGATAATGTGACACCATCAATACACACATTTAACCTTTATACTCAACAGACAAGTACAAATATTAATTTGTAAAAGTCTAACAGAAATGGTCAACAACATAAATGGCCATAGACATAATGCAAGTTTTGCTTTTTTTATTTTTATTACCCACTCAACTACATTCAATCAAACATTCTATTCAAACTTTCTTTGGGTTTTGTTTTTGGAGACCAGAGCAGAAAAAGTGTTTTTGCTTTGCCCTGTTCTCCCATCACTCAGCAGAAGCCCACATCTGTGCAAATGCACTAGGACCTTTCATCATACCACTGGGTCTTGAAGTTGGATATCCACCAGAATATATATTGCTTTTAGCATATTTGCAATTGCAATGCATGCTCGTCAGTCCAACTAATGCTATGTAGCCCTGTTCCCTTCATCTGCTGGGGCTGTAGTGGAGCTGTTATATCACTTTGAAACTAAGTTGACCAAGTTGATTTTTGTTTTTTATTTGTGTCTATAGCATTTAGAACAAAGCCAGTGTAGTAAATCTGGAAATGCAAAAATCTGACTTTTTTGTTTGTTATAGTTACAGTGCATAGGGGTAAAAAAATGCATTCCTGAGCTTTTAGAAAACAGCAATAATGACCCTGGAAATAGTAATTTTTACGGGAAGCCGAACAACCTAAAAGCATGATGAAATTGCACTACCCAGCACAAATGCACAATGCATAACAATCACCTGCATGACCCATTGGATGGTGCAGATTAATTTACATGTGCAACTCACTGGGCAGCCAAAACTGGGTGGATCGAATTGGTCCGCACTGCGTGGTTGTGATGGGTAGTGCAGTGCTCGCTTGCTTTTGGGTTGTTCCACTTCCCATAGTAATTCTCAATTATTCAATAATGCTTAATTATTCAGTACTGGGATCGAATTCATATGTCAGCTCAGATATGTCCGACATTATCCTGCCTGAGCAAAGGGATCGGGATGGCCATGTCAAAGGCACGGAATTGGCCATGTCAGAAGCTTGATTCTGTGATCAGTGAAACATTTTTGTGCGCATTTTTTCTGACAGGGCAGAATTCACAAATCTTACATCCAGCAGTTTTACGTTTATGAAGTCAAACAATTAACTTAATCTTATACTGAAAGTGGCTGATTAGCATTGTGTTGTCCATAATCTAAATGTGTACTTTTGTTTCTACTGAAAATACTACAGTGCACACATACACTACAGTCTTCAATAAATCACTGAAGAAAAATCATTTGATTCAAGTTCATAATTTCTGCCAGAGTGAATTGATCCAGTGAAAAAAAGAGATAGGGGAATCTGAAGAGGATTTTCAGTGATCAAAGGGCTTCTCTCAAACATGGCTCTTTCTCTCTCTCAGTCAGTCTGTCTCTCCATTAGTCCCTCCCTTCTGTTCTCAGCTCAAGATTTAATGCTCTCTTGCTCGCCCTGTCTCCAACACCTAGCTACACCTGAGGCAGACACTGACCTAACTGCAGTGACTTTTATTCAATAATGGAATGGAGCAGAAAGCTTGATCTATGTGACTGACTCACACACACTGACACATACACACACAGAGACACACAAGAAAGAAGCAGGAAAAGGCGACACACACACACACACACACACACACTAAGCTAAAATACACAACTGACTGAAGGAACAACAGCTTATAACACAGTAAATGATTTATCAGGAACTCTTCTATAAAACATTGTCAGTTAAAATTGGTTAAGTGAATCAGAAATGGTCTCAGAATGGTCAGATCACAAGACTACACACAAAATAACCTGTCTTTAAAATGTACAAATGTAAAAAGCTAGGATTTGTTGACTTGAGCCAGGTACGGTATATAAATAAGTTGGGACCTGTGGGCCAAATGTATTGTTATTATTGTTGCTTCACTGGTACATGAAAATTTGCTAATGTAACAGAACTAATCTTTCAGCCTTAAATCAACAAGAAGCAATCTTGCTCTCGCAGTAAGCCAGTTAAACAAGCATCTGGATTTATTCTTGTTAGTGTCAATACAGCAGGCCATTTGCTGTAAAACAAGAGTGCACGGGAACCAACCATAGTTTCCATGGCAACTGCAAATGTAAGGATGCGGTCGCTTGGCGAGGGTAAACGTAAGAATGGTCTGACTGCCTCTCACTATTCATCAAGAACAAAAGGTGACACAGCAGCCGGCTCCAAGATACCAAAACAAACGTAAACTCTGTGAATGTCACAGTAGTCTGTTTTGCTTCATGCTCGTTTTAGAAGTCATCTCTGATGGGGAAATCCTTTCCAACAGCAGTTCATTTCTCTCACTTCATTAAAAAAGAAAGATGCTCACTGTTTTGAGCTCAGATTCAGACATTAACCACCACAGCCATCTCTTAGTGGCACAAAGGTCAATTGCAAATTAATGCTTCCTGGTATTTAAAGTCCAATTCAAACTTAATTACTTCAATTGTTCTCTCAGATGAAACCTAATATTAAAGTCCAGCAGAATCTACTTTATGTGCCAGCTTCAGCCTTAATTGAGAAATTCAATTATCAGAACTGGCTGCCAGAAAAACAGACTGGGGGTGACAGGGACCACCTTTTGCTCTCCAGATTCTGTACTATTTAAATGCTATAGCAAGTTAGCTTTGGCTAACCCACCCTCAATACTATGCATATTCTTCAAACTAATGCTTGATGTAACGTTTATGATAGTTTGATGTGTGCAATGCCTCAAACATTTTTCCCTTTCCAATTGTTTCTGCTCAGCATACAGCACACCATTTACTACCAATATAACTGAACACAAGGAAACACCAAGAAAAAGGGTGTACTGGGTGCTGCTAGATAATACAAAGAGTCATTGGCCACTGAGAGAATACACCTACATTCTCAATATTATAAAGCACAGCTGTCTTATGTAGTGCATAAAATTAAGTCTAAAAAAAACAGGTATTTCTTCAGGATTATTACAGTAGACCTGTATATATAGTATTACAATAGATATTTTAATCCTGTAATACATCATATTAAAACAACATCTTTTGCTCAAAACTCTCAAAAATCCAGTCAAAAACCCAATTACTGCAAAGAATAGACAAAGCTTTTTCGCGGTACATGAATGTGAACAAACAATAAGCAATGGGGATGTTTATGAGTGGTGCATTCTCCAGTTCTCACGTCCTCCAATCAGTGAAAATGACTGCACTTCAGAATTGCTGCCAAATGCCAATATATTGTGTATCTGAAAAGGCAATCACCCAGAAGCAGACCAGGGAAAGAGGAAAGCTACCAAACACAGGGACAGTTGTTGCCCTGTCAGAGAAACAGTAAAGCATTATCTGAAGTTGCATAATGAAGCCAGTCAAGCTGGAGTCAGGCTCTTCTCTACTCCACTCAAAGGGACTAAAACAAAGTAAGAAATCATATGTATACATGGTCAGAAGGCAATTCCATAGAGCATTAAGAAACCCAAAAAAAGAAAATTAAACATACAGTCTCCTCTGAAATGTTGGAACAGCAAGGTCAATCCATTTATTTTTGCTATACACTGAAGACATTTGGGTTTGAGATCAAAAGATAAATATAAGACTAGAGATATAATTTCAGCTTTCATTATCTGATGTTTGCATCTAAATCTGTTAAAGTACTTGGAACATGGCACGTTTGGTGGGAATTTTTAGCAAAGTAAATATCATTTAATATTTGGTTGCTTATTACTTGCTTGCAATAAAATTATTTGCAATAATAAGTCTGTGACCCATTGACACCACCAAACTGTTGCATTCTTCTTTTGTGATGCTTTTCCAGGTTTGTACTGCAGCTGTTTTTCAGATGTTATTTGTTTTGGATGGTTTCTCCCTTCAGTCTCCTCTTCAGAAGGTGAAATGCATGCTCCATTTGTTTAAGGTCTGGTGATTGACTTGGCCAGTCAAAAACCTTCCACTTTTCCCCCCTGATGAAGTCCTCTGTTGTGTTGGAAGTGTGCTTCTCTGTAAATTGAAAGATAGAATGTTTCTGTAGACTTCTGAATTCACTCTGCTGCTACCATCATGAGTTACACCATCAATAAAGATTAGTGAGCCCGTTCCAGAAGCAGCCATGCAAGCCTAAGCCATGACAATACCTCCACTGTACTTGACCCATGAGCTTTAATGTTTTGGATCATGAGCAGATCCGTTCTTCTTCCACACTTTGGCCTTTCCATCACTTTGGTAGAGGTTAATCTTGGTTCCACAACTTTTGTGCGTTTGTGTGTTTCTCTGTGTTTGTTTACCGATTCCATTCTGGCTTTCCAATTCTTACTACTGATGAATGGTTTGCATCTTGAGGTACGGCCTCTATATTTCTGCTCTCAAAGTCTTCTTTGAACAGTGGAATGTGATACCTTCACCCCTGTCCTGTGGAGGCTGTTGGTGATGACTGTTGATTTTGGGTTTTTTTGCTGCTGTTTTCCTTGGCTGATCTGTTTGATGTCTGATTGTTAGTACCCCAGTGGTTTCTTTCTTTTTCAGAACATTCCCAATTATACTGGCTATGCCCAATGATTGTGCAATGGCTCTGACCGATTTTTCCATCTTTTCTTATCTTCAAAATCGCTTGCTTTTCTCCTATACACGGCTCTCTGGTCTTCATGTTGGTTTATCTTTTTTAACAACAAATGCAGTCTTCACAGGCGAAACCCAGGGCTCAAACCAAGAGTAGACATTCAGAGCTATTAATTCTTTAAACAATCAATCTGGGCAAACAAGCTGCTTGTTTGCAAGGTCCATTTTTAAAAGTGCTATACAAATAATGTGCCAGTCACATTTTCCAATATTTCTGATCACTTGAAAAACAGGTGGGTGAAAACAAAAGGTGCCATTGTCCTTAGTTGTTTAACATATCTAGTTGTAAATATAGTTGTAAATGAAAGTTGAAATTCTGATTCTGATCAGCTATCATCTCATATCCATCCTTTGATCTCATACTCAAATGTCTTTAATCTACAGCAAAAACCAAAGAATTGGCCTTGCCATTCCAATACTTTTGGAGCGGACTGTATATTCAACAATCCCTTGTTTACCATGCTACTGTTATTGTATGTCTTAGATTTTGTCACATAAATTGAAGAGAACTCTTCTAGTTGAATGGTTCACTGCACTTAGAAATGCGTAGATGTTACATAATGAATCCCTGGTGATTCCTCACTGTTTACAGACAAAAACTAAACAATATAAATCAACATTTGGTGTTGTGCTCACACTGAGAAATCCACAGCTGTGTCCTTTTCACTGCAAACATATTTTTGTGTTGGGCCATTCTGAACACATTAACATGGAAAAGTAAATATTGATTAGGAACCTCATCATACACTTGACAACACTGTCTGAGCGTACTTTTGTGTATAATGTTTGTTCAGCTTTTTAAAATCATCAGTTGCGTGTTGCTAATGTTAGTGACTACAGTGAAAGAACACATAAAATCCAAGTAACCACACTGTGGCTCCAAATGTCTGTTGTGTATAAAGCATTTTTAGTGGACTTATGCAATATCTGAAGTTTGGAACAAAGGCCATGTCTGAATCTCCTCCATGCTAGTTAATATTATATTCTACAGTTATTGCATCATTTTGTGTGAAAAATTTTCCACACAGTCTCCTCAAGCCATAAACAACGTAACTCAAGATGTGACCTGTATCAGGGAATAAGAATTGAAAGTATGAACTTCCCCTGACACCCATGGGCTCTTAAACATGGTACAAAGATGCTTAAGGCAAATATGGCAATTAATGCAAGTTTTATGCAGACTGTTGGCATGTAGCTGTGGTTATGTGAACTCCTGGACAATTTCCTTTGAGTTACAGTACGGGCTGGGCACTAATTGGTCTATAGGCCAAGGGTGATGACGTCCACCACCCAATGTGCTTAGATAAGGGAGTTCTTCATGTCTTATCTCAATAGCAAATGAGCATTTTGTCAGAGGATTAGATGACTCCTGTCTGGTCCAATTAACACCACTGGGCAACAGACTTTGAAACAGAAGTGCCTGAGCTGGACAAAAATGCTGTTCTTTTTTTTTGACCCTGACCCCTAGAAGCCTGGTCCATTGGGGGACCCATAATGGATAAACTGGTAGGTCATCATCAGCCTTGGCGAAAATTCCAGACACAAGAACATCTTCACACTCCTCCGATAAGGGGCAAGGATGATGACTTGGCATTGGACATCCTTGCAGCATCCACTAGAGGTCCTTGCTGCAGATCCAAAGTCCAAGGGGTGGAGCTGGAGCTGGACCTGGTCCAACTCCTCCTATAACCCTAACCTTAACCCACAAGACACTCACTCCATGGAATAACACACTTACTAATAGCACACACCCAGCCCGTAACACACTGAGTTGTCTCCTTCCCTTGGACTTTTGGTTCAACTCTGCCCAGGTAGGAGGAGCTGGATCAGGTCTGACTCCACCACTGGACTTTTGGATTCACAGCGATGGGTACTTGAGCGACTGAGCTATAAGAAGTGCTCTGTTGAGAAGTACAAGAAGTATAATGGTCTCAGCTCCTGGATCAGTTGAGCCATTTATAATGGCAAGCCAAAGCCAAAGAGTAAATCTTTTTTGGCTTCTTGTTGGGGCTGTCAGTGTAAGGGATGTCCAAGTCAGACACAGTGTCCTTGAGATGGTTAATTCCTAGGCAGTGAACACATAGCTGGCACATAGCTTGAGGCCCATAGTGGTCTATGAAAAGCGCTTGTAATATAGAAGAAAACACTCACTGAGGTAGAAAAGAATGTGAGGAATCCATCCCTAGCTACAAACAACGCGACAGTGGTCGTTTGTAGTCAGAAGCTGCTAAGTGTATAGCTTTATATCATGTTTACATAGTCAGATGAGTGAAAAAGGAGAAAGTAAATGAAACTTCTATAATAGTGGCATTTATTGCAAATATGGCATCATACATCACTACTTACTTTGGTGGAGGATCTCGGCATGAGTGTACACTTGCACAAGGAGAGTAAAATAGAACCATCCATCCATCTCTGTTGCATTGCAATGAACTGCACTTCACTTATTGCATAATCACACAGGCATAACTTACACTGTGTGTGTTGGCGACATTAAAATATTCACTTGCCTGATTTGTGCCCAGCACTTTTTGAAATAGCTATTTTTAACATAATAGCTCATGGAAGAAACTGATCCAGACACAAAGATATTCATGCTGTTAGTTATTATGGAGAGAAAGGTCTCTCTTATGATATTGTTTGAATCACACATCATGACATAATCTGTGAATCATGACTTTTTTTTTTTTTTATAGAAAACTATAATCTTGATATGCCATATATGTAAATTTTAAAGTGTGACGCTTTATACAATGGCTGTAGGTAGTTTAATCAGCCTATGGGCTTTTACTTTTTTACTTGGGTTTATAGATCCCAGACGAAAAAAAATGTAGTTGATATAAACCAGAGCAACTACATTTAATTTTTTTAACATGTATTTTTTTTTCACCCCCTCGTCAATCTTGACGCCAGCACTTTAAAATAAAGTTACACCCACGCATGCATAATCATACAATATTGCACAGACCCAAAGGGATTTTGTCAGTAATGATGAAGTCAGTGGATGGAACAGAGAGCTGTGCAGCCTTATTACACTCAAGCTTGTGTAAGCAAGAGTGACCAAGAAGCCCTCAAATACACACATTCCACATCTATCTGGTCTGTCTTTGTGTGCTTACGGGAAACAGCTTTCCCTTAAGTTTATCAACAGGAGATAGCGTCCTGTTTTTCTAGGAACTCCAACAACTGTTCAGCATGTACATTTCACCCCAAATGTGCTCTGTATGGCTGAACTCTTAGGCCTCTGCACTGAACTATGAGTTCCTTCCAATGCCTGATTTACAGTGTGGGAAGTGGTCTTCAAGTTTAAACAGCAGGAATGGAATTTCCTCTTTACAGCAACGAGGACATAACCCCCATATCACGGTACTGCAACGTAAACACGGTTCACTCTAATCCATTGTTCTTCTAAATGTTAATCAATACCTGTTTATTCTATAGGGCACAAAAAGGAGCTGAATGCATAAGGCATGTAAAATATTTAAAGAAAAACAAAAACATTTCTTGCTAGATGCTTGGAGATAGAACTGGAACTCTAGGACTGAAATATCTCTCAAACACACCTTTTTTTTTTTTTTTTTTGCACTGCTCTGACCTCATGCATCTTTGTCATAATCAGATTTAGTCTACAAGCAAAGCATTACACAACTTCTCCCACTAACTTTTTTTTATCTGATGTAGGATGCATTATAATTCTTGGAAATAAAAAACAAAACAAAACAAAAGATGAAATCAATTTTACACACAGCCTTTAAGCTGTGGTTAATAAACCGTACACCTTTATTTGCCTTCTGTGTCTTGTCTAACAGGCTGCAGTCTCAGTAACTAAGACTATAAAATTGTGGACTATAATAAAAGTTGCCCAAGTTTAACAAATTAGCATGCACTCGATTATCAGTGCATGTGCTATGTGTGATATGTGAGTACCTTTGATGTGAAAAATATATTATATAACTCAGGTCACTCTGTCAAACTGTCAAAGATCAGGCTATAAATCCTGGTGTGTCTGCAGTGACAGGGTCTTCCCCAGGTCACATTAACAGTGTGTTAGCTGCATATTTCTGCGCAAATACAAACCCAATCAAGGAAATTTGCTCCACATATAGTCTAGGTTTAATCATTACTAGTTTTGTTTTGACCAAAATAAATGGCCCGACACCCACATTTCTTGAGAACGAAATAAACTATCGAAATGCAAAAACACTATAGTCAAACAGAACTGGCGAAACAGCTTGCGATCGTCGAAATATTCTTGTCCGCACACAAACACACAAGTTTGTCTTATTATCCTTGTGAGGACCTTCCACTGACATTATTATTAATGCAGCTAATTAATGCAATGCCTAACACTTAAATTTTACCATAACCTTAACTTCAATCACAAAAGGAAACCTTTTACTTAAATTTTAAAATAAAAGCAGTTTTTGAATTTAACAAAATCATAGAGATCAACCAAAGATGCCCATAGCGTTAAAACTGTCAGATATTCCTATCCTTGTGGGGACATTTGATCACCACCAAGAAAAACAATTATGAGATAGATCATACACTCACACTCTCTCTCTCTCTCTCTCTCTCTCTCTCACACACACACTCTCTCCCTCTCTCTCTCATGGAGTTGCATGTAATATTCAGCAGAAACAGCGTTTCTACGCGTTTGGTGTGTGTGCTTGTGGATGCAGCACCTGTACACTGCAGTATAACAGGTAGACTCCTGGAACAGGAAGCGAACTCTGCTCACACAGGAGCCATAAACCAGCTGAAGTTTTACTCGCGTAGTACATAAACGAACCCTTAGTCTTTAAGTGGTTTTATCATTAGAGCGGCACACATGCAAACCTGGCTCCAGTACAGCTTGCTTGCTTAAATCTGAAGCGATATTGATGCACTAAGCCCGTTAGCCTGTAAGGTGCTAAAGTCTGTCCCTGTGGAAAGCGTCTCGTTATCGTGTGTATCAGCACGACAGCTGTCAGAACACTACCGTCACAACAGTACACTACTCACTAAAGCGCAATTCAAACTTTGTCAAAGGCCACTATGAGGTTTCATTAAGTTTTTTTTTTTTTTTTGGTGGTGTGTTTGTGACACTCACCTGAAATGCCGCCCCCAATCACTATCACGTCGTACGTGTTGGCTGCCATGGTGCTGTACTGCGGTGTCTGCTGTCCTCCTCCCTCTGTCTCTCTGACAGAAGAGCAGCGGAGCTCGCGGCCGCAATAAAGCGCCACAGCCACCGCGAGCCTGTCACTGCCCCGCCCACACGCCACACGCCCCGCCCACAACACGCCCCCTGCGAAGCTCCTACAATTCATAGTTTAATAATAAATACAGTACAACCAGAACCGTGAACTCGCTGTCCTTGTACGTGGACATTTATCCTAAAATCGTTTTAAAATACTAAACATATTCTAAGAATATATATATATTATTTTTCGCCTTTTCATTTGATAAGCGTAACATTTATTCCTACACTTTATTCCCCCCACCCCCCTACTTTGTATATTTAAAATTTTAAAATGAAGCAACTTCACTGGCCTACACTTCACTGTGTAACTGTGTACTGTGTCACCACCTTTATTTACTTATATGAGTATCCTAAAATTTTACTTAATTTATAAAACCCAATAAAATGTTAACCACAAAAGAATATCATTTCATATTTATCATTATTATCTACTAAATATAGAGTATTCTTGATTCACACTGATTCACCTAAACTGAGGTAGAAAATAATCTTATGCAATCTTACCATAGTCTCCTAGAATAGGGTTTATCAAAGGTTCTGTAGATGGTTGACTGTTCAAAGCAGTGATTCTCAAACCATGAATAAATCAAATATTAGTCAGATGTGTAGTATAATGTTCTGGCTAT
This sequence comes from Pangasianodon hypophthalmus, assembly GCF_027358585.1. Classification (NCBI taxonomy): domain Eukaryota; kingdom Metazoa; phylum Chordata; class Actinopteri; order Siluriformes; family Pangasiidae; genus Pangasianodon; species Pangasianodon hypophthalmus. The sequence continues at coordinate 15,185,250 of NC_069714.1, forward strand.
TTATTAGAAGCATAGAGCTTTTATTCCTGAATCTTCCACTGACAGAACACATTAGATCCGAGATGAAATTATAGACCTATTTGTTTTTCAGTTATTAAGGTTTGGATTAAACCTATTCCAATCAAGTGACCAGTTAAACCAGTTAATAAATGTAAGAACTTAATAATAAATACAGCTTTGGTAATTGTGGCTTGTGATTTCCACCACTGTAACAAAAGAAAAAAACAACAACAACAACAACCACCTAACAAACAAACAGCTAGGCTTCATGGCCCCTTGGGAACCCCAAATCCCATTATAGGAATCACAGTTCTAAAGGGATTTCACCTGGAAACTCTTCTGAAAGGAAAAACACTTTAAGGGCCACACCAGCGCAACAAATCAAATAATCTTTCGGGGTAATAAATAGAGCCTTGTGTGTATGTCTAAGCAACTGAGTATTGAGGTCTTGCTCAAAAAACTGTTATCTGGTTATCTGTTTTAGAATTTTAACTCACCACCTTCATATCAGTAGCTTAAAATCACAGTAGGCGTATCTTCATATAAAATATCTACTAAAATTACTTTCAGAACAAAGTCCTAACACATCCTGTCTGAATCTTATCTGAATGTTAGTGATCAGTAATCAACAATAATTACCTTCTGTCAAGCTATTCACTGAATTATCATCATAGCATAGAATATTTGTTAAGGAAAAATTCAACACACATAAATATAGTTTCTTTGCATAATTATCAAATTTCACCCACTGTAATGTAAGCTTTATGTTTTAAATAACCTCGCTCTCCGTGTGAACGTGGAAGCACTTGCCCTCTTGTGGTTGGATTTGCTTTGTGTGCTCTGCAGGCTGTGTTCTTAAAGGTTCTGCAAATCAACTGTGAATACTAATGTCTGTGTAATGTCTGTATAAAATATAAAAATAAATCTTCTATTTCTATATGTATAAAGTCTACATACTATATTTTTACCTCATCAATTTACCCCATGATGACACGCCACATTTTTAAAAATAAGTCACCTAGGTTAGCACAGTTTCCAATAGAAGATCAACGGGGAAATGGGCACAGGTATGGATTTGTGCAGCAAAAAAAAAAAAAAAAAAAAGTATGCACCAGCACTATTGCTAATATAATGAACACACTGCAGATAATCCAAATCCAGAGCTGATCTCTTTAGGTTAGTAAGCTAGTAAAACTCCACGCTAGCACATCTCCATATCCTGGAGGACGTCCCATAGAGAGAAGGCCCTCACCCAGATACAGAGTTAAGAATAGCAGTATGCGGGTTGTCTGCCTGTGGGACGTTCTCTGCTGGGCCATACACACATACCTTTACTGAGGTGTCTGTTTCAGCCTCAACATACTTCCTCAGCATGGAATGTAAAGACTAATACCTAAAGGCATATAATAGGCTGCAAAGAGCTCAAAATAAAGTGACTAACTTCCCATTGGAGAGGTTCAGATGATGGAAAGCCATTTTTGCTGTGCATTTTTCAGTACATCCAGTAGAGTGGGCTCTTGCAGCAATCATTTGTATCAGCATCAGACAAAAGTAGCATGTTTTAATTGCTATACCTGTATGTCAGTTAAGATAACCTTTCTAATAATATGTATATATATATATATATATATATATATATATATATATATATATATATATATATATATATATATATTTTACATATTATTTATAAAACTGAGAAAAATTATGTGCAGTAAATAGCAGATTGATGATCACATCCATGAGCACAATAATCCTAATTTAAAGATGGCCCATTTCTTTGTCTAGGTAATAAAAATTGCAGCTCATATTAGCTTGAGTTTAATCAAATCAAAATACATTAAGAGCTTTGCCTGTTATTGAGGATCTAAATCATACTGCAGTCTTTGGTAGACGGAATGGCTACAACGGCTTATTCAGGCCTGTTTTGTTGCACAGAGTATAAACACTGAGTCGTGTGTGAGCAATATCTTTGTGATTTACTTCATGTATTTCAGACTTAGCAAAACTTTGGTAGTGACAGTTTTGGGACAACAGAATGAGAGCCAGCTGTGTAGGACATAGATATGGACTGGTTAGTTCTAAAGATGCGTTGTTGAGACCATATTCTATTTGTCACTGTAATAATTTATCTTTCACTTTTCACTTTGTTTGACAGAGGATAAGAACACAGAGGACTGTCTCAGGAGAATGAACAGAATCATGTACGTTATATTCTGTTAGGCTATTATAATTAATTAAGTGAATGCCTCATTCATTACATATTTTACCAGAGAAGCCTTTCAGAGCAACTGTGAAATTAAGAGAACTCACAAACATCATCTGCACACTGTGTTATACTGGCAAATTAGCCGTAAGTTATTGTGGCCCGACTGAAAATCACAGCATATCAACCATATGATCTTAGTATAAGGTTCTAACTACCATTATAGTTCTTTACCCAGATAATAATATAAGGTCCCAATATGTCCCAATACGGCTCCAAGAATACAGGCAGTGTGTACAAACAAAAAGTCATTTATTAGATTCACATATGGAACCAACAGAGCTGTCAGGGTTTTTTTTTTTTTTTCATAATTACAAACTCTGTGCAACTTCACAAAGGGTACAATTACAGCAAAGCACGACAAAGACTTTTATAGAAGGCTGCTCCGTGTTATTGTAAACTAATGAAATTCTGATGCTAACTTAAAGAAATGCAGCATTCTTTTGTGATTTTAACATAGGAGCCCCATGGGCATTTCTGTCATTATGAACTTTAATTTTCCTTTGACAACTCAGTCCTGTTCAACATAATGATCTTAACAGTGCATGCTATATTTGACCAGACGTACATGAAATGGCCATTTTCCGCTTATAGTCCGAGCACTGACATTACAGTGTCCAACAGCTGCAACAGAGACATTACCCTGGCATCTCTGCAACCTGTGAACAATTCCCGAGAGTTCTCTCGCTTTCGTTGGAATGTCTCCATCCCGGAACGGATACGATACCTTCTAAGTTCTCTCTTAAACTGCAATGTTGTTGCCAGCATCCATAATTTTTCACATGCTGTGATCAAAGCAGTGGAATGCATTAGAAATTAATCAACTGGCAGAGACCAGGCCCAGGTGCAACCAACTCGTGAATGTTTCTTTTCTTGGATTTTTATGCTGCTGGCTTAATCTCCATCCATACCAGCACTGCTAATGAATCGTGTAATAGTTTGTTTAATATGGACAGCAATAAAACACATATAAAATGGGGCTTAGCCATTTCCTTCTTCTTGGCAAGCCCATTCAGTTGCATTCCTCACAGCTGCAAGCAAGGATGTACCGGTAGGTGGCAGTTATTCGAGTCCCACCAGAGCACCGCAGACGCACTGCTTTCAGTTTGGAGGTGTGCGGGCGGCAACAGAAGCATGTACTTTTAAATGGTTGCTTAAGAACGGAGCTGAAGGAGATGAGAGGGTCTGAACGAGATGTGTGGCTGCAGTGACCTTCACACCGAGCCAGGAGTACCATCTGTGGAGTAAAAGAGAGCACAGAATTAAAGGAATTATATATTTTAGAGATAAGAGAAATCATATTTACTGAAACCAGAATCCCAGTTCATGATGCTTGAAAGAAAACACAAATGTAATTTGATATTTTTTAAATAGTCCACTGCAAACCTAAAGTATAATATGCAGTATTGGAAACAGTGGTGCAATGGGTAGCGTTATTGCCTCACAACTCCAGGGCCCAATCCCAGGGTTCCCACCCAGTGTTCCAAGTAGAGGTTCTTGATCTACCACAATTCTGACAGGATTAAGCAGTTCCTGAAGGTGAATAAATGATAATATCCAATATGCTGGATCTAAATTCAGTGCATTCATGTAGTTTCCCATTTAGGAAATTTAGGGACCTTGTTTTCATGTGGTTGTGAACTTTCATGTGGTGGAATTTCAGGGTCAAATTTCGAGGTCAAATATAGTGCTGCTGAATTTTCACAATCTGAACTTCTACAAACTAATTTTTCACAGTGAACTGTTTATTGCTAAATAAAGTGCAATATTAATTTTCTAGAGCTTGAAAAATTTAAAACCAGAATTTTCATGACCTGAATTACAAAAGCTCTATAGTAACACTATAATTTAAAAAATGTACAATTTTTCAATATATTAAATATAATTATTTAATATAATTATTTTTAATTATTTCTAAAATTTAATACAGTGTTAAATTTTTAAATATGAAAACTCATAGATAGGGCACATAGAAAATTTATGCATGCACACTCACAGTTAAGAAAATTCAGTTTAAACCCTGACTGAATATGGATATTCATTTAACTTTTACATTTATGCTAAGATATCTCTATACATATGAGGAGCCAGTGTTCAGACTACTGAAACAACAGCATCAGGTGGGGTTACTGAGTCTACTTGAAGTCCACATGGCATCCTGGAATGGGACTGTGTGAACTGCTATCGTTTGTGTGAACCTTCCCTCAGGACTGGGCTGAGATAAGCTACTTCAGAGAGTTTATAGCTGTGAACAAAGAATGGTTCTGTACTCCACGTGTGACCTTGCACCTGTGCTGAGATGGGAGTGTGGCTGATCTCTCCCAGACCCGGGTGCAGAAGCTATACCATCCTCTGGCTCTTGCACACAAACACATACACACTCACTCACTCAACCATTCATTCACTCACAGACAAGGATTCACCTCAGGTGCCATTTGAACAGCATTGTTGTGTGACATTGATTTGTGTTATCTAATGTAAAAATAGAGTTTTATACACATCACAGCTCATTTTATGAGGGTCAGACGATGCACCTGGGCCAGGTTATTAGGCCTCGAGCTATGGTTGATAACAATCAAGCCACCCACAGCAGCCTATGAAAGAAGCTATCTTTCATAAGAATGCTCTCATAATTAAAGTTTAATGAGTGATGTGATGGTGCATTCGATCTGGCTGGTCGGCTTCACTGGATGACGCACACAGCTAGATGGACAAACATGACTTAATTGATCAGTCTTCTAATTTTGAATAAAAGGTGACCAGCACCAGCCCACGAGCCACACATTCCTGCTGCATTCAGTAAACAGACGCCTGTGTCATGGTGCCTATCAGCTGTCTAGTGTCAGCCAAGTGTCACCCATACTGTCAGGGACAATAGCCTGTTGGGAGCCAAAAGCTTACAGCAGAGGGTTGTGGGAAGTCAGACCTGAGCCCACATTGTTTTAGTGTCTCAGGGTAAGAGTGCTGATATAGGATCTGGGATCATCTGTCCATTGAACTATATTTATTATGATGCAAAAGACAAAATTGGGTCTCTAATCAGCACTCTAGAGCTTTGATAATATGAGCCTCCTGCAGAGAGCAGCTATTATGAGTATGAAAAGTATGGTGATGTTATTATGTATCACTCTTCGACAGTTAACAGCTACATGTAATGATAAAAAGTACTTAAGCCCCTTGGGCAACACTTTGTGCATATATTCCCATATGTACTCTCTGTTCTTTTCAGTTTCATTAAAATGAATAAGATTTTTTTTAAACAGCTCTTAGAAACATGGGGTCCTCAAAAGTTCTTTGGGCAGTTACTGGTTTGGCAGTACTTGGGACCTTTTGTGAAAGGAAAGCCCCTTTGTCATAGGGTTATACACAGAATATTGAAGGGTTCCCTCAGAGGTGCAAACTGAAAAACTCCTCAAGGTGTTAGACTAACAACTTTTTTTTTTTTGAGGAGTGTATGACTATATAGAGTATTCTTGATCTTTTCATTGCACTTGGGAAAATATTCAATATTTAAATGCTTTATATCTTTGTTCCATTGATCATACCAACATTTCATTTTTTTAAATTATTAAATATTGGTTACTTTATATTCTGTGACAAAGGTTTACTTAAATCCTAAATATTTGGTAGAGATATCCAAGTTTAGCATACCATGTAGGCAGTTTACATGGGATGTTAGCTGAAATTAATATCGGTTAGCTGTGTGCAGAGAATGAAATCTGGCCCTAGTTTTAGTGCAAAAAAACTTTATTTCTGTGCTATCCTTTAGTGGAACAAAAAAAAAGTGATATTTCTCTCCCAAAGTATACTGAGAAACTAAATAAATAAGCACTCATGCTTGAAAAAATTAGATGAATTATATGTATCCTGTCACTATGCCAGTGGATGGAGTTGACTGATTTCAAAAGGTGGGAGGAGCTTTATACTGGAAAATGAAGATTGAAGCAAATAGGTCTAGGTGACAACAGCTGGGCAGCAGATGTAGGTTCTTCAGCACCAACTCTCCTTTCTTTATATTTATAGCATGAGTGATTGCGCAGGTAGATGCTATGTGCTATGCAGTGCTGCTTAAATTTGCATGTAGCCCAGCCATCCTCATAGCTCATGAAGTGTGTAATAGGCTTCTTTAAAGCTGTTACTAAGACAAGCTTGATTCGTAATTTGTAATGCGGTACAACAGCGTGCCTGTGACCCTGTATGTTAAATCATGAAGCTTTAGTGGGATTGTAAATGTCTGGTACTTGATCTGAACTATTCTGGCCATAAACCCAGTCTTCACCATCGTTTCACAGTAAGTCCTCTGAGACAATCAACCACTCATATTAGGGATAAGTGAAAGCTGCTACAGCAGAATCTGTCACGATTAGTTACAGCACAGATCTCAAATGGTCCCTCAGGACTTGGTGCCCTGGCTGGATGCATGAGTATTTGAAGAAGTTGTTCCTAATCTAGCACGGATGTCTATCTGTCCTCATTGTATTGCATGTCATTTTTGCTCATTGTGGTATGTCTTGTAATTGGACCTGATAAGAAAGCTCATCATGAATGACGCCCAAGGAATGGGATGAAATTCTTTAGTGATATCATAGGTTCCTAACAGCCCCTCATTAGTTATAGGATGGAGGAAAAATTCTGTCTTAATGAGTCTCCTCTCTTTGCTGACAGGTCCCAGCTGGGCTTGCTATTGGAGTGCACATTTGACATGCTAAAGCCGAAATTTGCCCTTGCAAGGGCTGAGTCAGGTAAATCAGAGTCTCCTCATTTGGCTCGCACTAATTCTGTGGGTGTAAGGCTGCAGCATGCTATAGGTTGGAGGGCAAAAGTGGTGATTCAGCCACAGTTCTATGCAGAGCTCTGGAACTAGGCCACAGCACAGACATTTTATGCACCCTGTGTGGACTTATTCCTGGCTAGACCATGGGACTAACAGTCTGTCTGTGTTCACTGTTCTCTGCCAAGGTGTCAATGTAACCAAGGTAGAGATCATGAGAAAAGAGCAAAGGGCATGTGGACCATGCTATCTGATTTAGGTTGAGAGCCTATGGGTTGATAGAAATACCCTTTTACTTACTGTATTTCCTTCAACATCTTGTTAGCAGGAACATATGGATGTATAGTGTATTAACTTACAGCAGGGTCTGACCTGGAACTCAATAAGCAACATGGGACTGTATGTGAACCTGCTGTTGATCTCAGTTGGATGCTAATTGCCAAAAAACATCGGCATGAAAGAGCACAAAGCCACAGGCCTGAACAAAATACTGAAATAGCCTTCTTTATCACCCTTTCCCTAAGTAATGACTATGAATATTTCTAGAGGGATTCATAAATTCACACACAGTCACACAAATTAGATGGCAGAGAATATATATTGGTATGCAGCTGGTAACACACCTTGGAGTTGCACTTGTAGATGGGATGTGTGATGGTCTCCACAAAATGGTGTCTCATACACCTGTCAGGATCGGAGTCCCCAAGGTGTCCACTCTCAGCCTTACAGGTAACTCCACGCAGAATGCTCAGCAGAGGACACGTGACCAGCAGAAGCACAATCCCTGGCTGGCTAAATGCACTTGTGTTCCTCATATTGGCACCTTGGCACAATGCAAAGGAGAGGAAACTTCCCAGCAACAAAATGGATAGAGATGGAGCTTCTTCAATTACAGAGGAAAATTCACAGCTCTTTGTCCGGGTTCGGTGGGCACGCTGGTAAACTGGAGTGTGTGGTGGATTTGTTCTTTATGCACTGCCATCTCCTTTAGCCCTGTCTGTGTGTTTCTTTCTGTCAGGAAGGAAAAAAGTAGATTTAGGCCAGGGTGAAAGTTAGAGGATATAATGTCTGTTATATCTATGTGGTTTGAGGGCATTGGGCAGCTACAAGCCAGTGGACCATGACAGATTTTGCAATTGAAAGCTTGTCAATTAAAAAAAAAAAAAAAAAAAAAACCTTGAAAAAAATCTCCACTGCTTCAATTTGATCAAGGTGGCTGCTATTGTGTATCCAGCCAGAAATGAGTGGGCTGCTGTACGAGGCATGCTGGCCGCCCACCCTACTGTTATTCTAACAACCCCAACAGACAAAAAAAATCAGATTTTATTACACCAAGGAGAAACTTAATCCATTAATAAATAGACTGTGGTGGATAATTTCCCCAAGAATGAATTTTTCATTGGAAAAAATAGATGTCAAAATATGTTCTCTCAAGACAAGTTAACTATATATTTATATATTTACTTTGCATTAATTTGTGGTCTATGCACTTTATTGACCTCTTGATAATGGTATTCCTCTAAAGAAAATGCCTTGTGTGGTGGTTAAATTCATCTAGCCATAACTGCTAATAAGCCTTGTGCAGTGCTTGCTAGAAAAGCCAGTTGGTTCTTTCTCTACTGCCTGAAGGCCCTAGAACCTTAAACCTGGGCAAGCCTTTTCATGGAAAGGAAATTATCATTCATAAAAAAAAAAATAATAGTCTGCATTATGTCAAAACTTGTTCTGTCCCATTTTCCTTCATTTAAGTCTGAATATTTTGTTGAGACCATCATTTGTTCTGAAATCGCAAACACTTCAAGTTCATTTAAAAAACGTACCCTTGTGTTTTTCTTTCTGTACAGAATCATTTAACTTTAACATTCCATGGGTGAGAAATTTAAGAATCAATTTGCCTGTTAAAATAAATACTCTCTGAAATGTTTAACTGCACCAGAGAGCTTGTGTTGCAGGGTTTACACAAGCAGACATTACAAGTCTGTTCTTAACTGAGAGGCAGGTACAGATACAGGTTGCACTCTCTATCACTAGGTTAATACAATCAGATATAATGGCTATAGTCATCCTACTGCCCATGGTTGCCATGTTGCATGCATGTAATAATCAATCTGAGCAATATGGTGAAGACACAAGGTGACTAAAGAGCAAGAGAAGGATCTCATGGTCATCAGTCATAAACAGCAGCTTGTAGTTATGAACAACAGCAGTTAAGTCTGGAGATTCAGTGTATTCTGAGTAGGATAGATCGGGGGGACGCATTCCCTCATCCACCTATCCATGCACAGAACTTCCTCAGAGCAGGCAGGCAGTTAGGTAAAGAAGCATCCGTACCTGCACACATCCACCAATTGACAGAACCCAGCGGGTCTAAAATCAGCAGCGGGAACTTCTGATATCCTTCATCTGAGACAACAATATGCACTGCCTCAAGCCCAGCGTTGCCCTTGTCTCTCCAATCTCCACTATTTCCCAGTCTGGTGGTTGCTAACATTTTTTGTTGGAGCATAATTATGGATATCAGAGATGGAGTTTCATTTGTTGGACATATGTTTTTTGATTTCAATTTGGCAACATTGCAGTTTTACTCATACTGCACTGAAATGTTTCCTGTAATTAGTATTCACATTAGAAATGTAGCCTGAGCCAGGAACTCAGTGAATAAATAAAGTCATTTCATCATGGAGATTTCTGGAGGAGAGAGGTGCTGTTAGAACCAATGAAATAGCTCAACCCAAATATTATTTCCCCGATTGATCAGGCTAATAGCCTTGTTGACAGTACATTTCACTGCAACAACAGTAATTTAGCATTTACAAGTTACACTTCAACTGAAAGCCCAAAAGAATCCTTTATTTTCATTGTTTTACATCCCTGTACTTTGTTACGCATCCTTTTACTGCAAAACATCTGCTAATTATTGTTTGAGCCAACTCAGCATATTTTTATTCTACAAGAAGTAAAGCAATAAACATTCAAAATGAAAGCCCAAAGTGAGTAAGACACTGCAGAAGTGTTGTGTAGTGCTTTCAGGCTGAAATGAGTCAGAGACTTTCCTCTACCTCTCCAGGAGTCCTGTCCAGGGCTGATGCCATGCAGCAGGCCTCTGATCTGAACTGTCCCCTGTGTGCTGTCCTCCGAAAACAGGATATGGTGCTTTTTGATCAAGGTATCACAGGCTTAGTGAGGGGCCTCAGCGTCTACGCCATTAGAACTGTGAAATTCCTGACATTCAAAAGCAGCCACAGGCTGTGCCTCAGCCTCCATCGCACCAGTCAAAACCACAGTTCAATTATTTTGGGGGAATAAAAGAAATGCTTTCTGAGTTTGGGTACATCACATGTGATACAGTGGATTTTAACCCACTCACCCACCCACATACACACACGTGCACACACACACACACACACACACACACACACAAACACACACTATGAAGGAACTTCGGGGATTTCAGGTAGTCTCTTGATATTGGTGTAAGTTGTCCTGTCTCTGGCTCTCGTTGCTGCCCTCCGCCTTGCATAAGCTAAAGCACAGACTGTCATTTTGAAGAGGATTTTCAGACTGAAATGTGCCTTTGGGTATGAGAAAGGGAGGATAAGGCAGAATTCACATTATTTGCTATGGTTGGCACAGTATTGCCTCAGAGAAGCAATTTATTCAGTCCAGAGCAGATTTAGCAGGTAACTTCTTTAGTTGCCTCCAGCCTCTAAGTGAATCCCATAATCCTGGAAAAAGTCCTTTTATTCTGGATCATAACTGTTCGCAATTGGTTTGTTGATCTGACTAGAGCAGCGATGCATGCAATACAGTTCAAAACTGGAATGAGTTTCATGCTTTCCATGCTATCAAAATGACATTTAGACAAACTATCTATTACAGTACTGCTTGTAAAGTACCATAAAGTCTCCTACATACTGACAAACTCGCCTCCTCTTACGCTCATGGCTGATGTCATTGTTTGGTGCTTGTTGCCCTATTGTCTGGCCCGCTTTTAATAAACCAAAGGGCAGATTCCTACAAGAACGCATAACCCCAGCACCCCTCCTCCTCTCTGCACCCATCTGCACCCACGCAGCATGCCAGGCCCGAACAGGGGCACTACACTCTAATACCACCAACCCATGCCTCCTGTATGCCACAGCTAAGCCTCACACTAAATATATCCCCCATGATGAAGATAAGACAAACAGTGTAGATTTGAGCGCAGCCATTGACCAATGGCAATAGATCTTGTAAGCCCATGCTAAGCTGACGTTAGTGTTACAATTTAGGCTTTTTTGAGACAATGAAATATGGAAGGTCCTGGTCATAGGTGCCCCAAGGGACATGATCAGCAATTAGGAACTGTATTATGATATCCTGTTAAGCATCCGTCTTTAATTTGGAATTCATGTTTAAACATCACACACAGAAGGCTAGAACACCAGAAAACACAATAAAAATGATAATGAGCAACCTGACACCACACACACACACACACACACACACATAGAGGTGGTGGGTTGGTGGGGTTTGTCTCAAATTGTGCAAGGGAAATCATGTGATGCCTCTCATCCACCTCCATAAAAATGAAGACTATACGCAATTTTTTCCTGAAAGCCCCAGCTAAGAATTCTTAGTATCTGTCTGTGCAGAGGCAATAGCTCATCTCAGCAGTCAACCTACCACAGAACACATTGTGTCTCTCATCAGATACACATACCAACAACCTGCTCCAGGCTCAGTGCCTCCAACCAACTCATTTCACTCATGACTCACACACTGCATAATTACCTTGTCTCTGCTGCTCACATGGAGGGCTTATAAAGGTGTCTATGACTTGAGGAAACCGACAAAGAAAAACAGGGCTTTGGAGGTGGTATTGTGGTAACAATACTTCCTCGGGTAATTAAAAAAATATGTCACAAGCTCAGAACTACTCTGAACATTTGTCAAAATCAGCTGATCAGCTAGACGGCAACATAACAACTAAAGACTAAAGGCAGCTCAACTAAAGGCATGCAAGCAAAGTGGCTCTGTGGAACCCTGGGTCACCTTAAGATTCAGGGTGATCTTACCTTCTCTCCAGTTCCTCTCAGCTCTCGATATCCAAGCCCAGCTGCACCTCCCTGGACTGAAGTGGAAATGCTTCAATAACAATTGCTTTTAAACCTCCTTCTTCCCTCTCCTCTCCCCACTCACTCACTCACTCTCTCTCTCCCTCTCACGCACACCGATCGTGTGTGAGCTCTTGACTCCCTCTTTCCCTCCCTCCCTCTCTCTCGCTGCTCCCCCTCCCCTCAACCGCCTCCTCTGACATTAACACCCCTCATTTTTATAGAAGAATCAGTAGGAAAACGGAAAGGACAGATGATGCACATCTCAGGAATAGTTGTGGACCATGACACAGCACAGCAGTCATATATCACTTCGGCGACACATCCACACAGCTGACACACCGGCATTCTCTCACAAACCAAATGGTGATTCCAGCCCTGGAATGGTTGCAGAATCAAAGGTGAGCAACAGCCTGGCCCTCTTTTACGAGCTTGGGGTTATAAAACTGTTAGCAGAATTAGTTTATTTAAAAACAACTGGTCCAAAAGCATAATGACTGCAGTAACTGTAGTCTCCCATAAACAATAGGGTCACCACTGAGTTTGGGAGGTGCTTCAGAAATTCACACAGCTCATACTATGTCCAGGCTAGGTGAAAACCTTAGCCTCTCTTTTAAAAACAAGGGTTTAAAGCACACACAAGCGCCATGGCATCAAATCTATAAATAATAAAACAATGTGTAACAAGAAAAGACACAGCCAACATTTGACAAACACTGAAGGAAGATACATATTTGTGTATTATCAATAATCAGGGGGATTATGGACAGATATATTTGGGAACCTTCAATCATATCCTTCTCAGTTAGAAAAGTGCAGTCTAAAATGTACTTTTATACTTACTGTACTATACTATATTCTATTGTATGTGCTTTCATTCTGCCACCTATATATAGAAAACAAATGACTTAATTATTCTACTCTAATAGAACTATTTAATTCATATTTATTTAAAATATATTCCAAGCAAATATCAGAGGTCAATAAAATTTAATGTAGTCACTCAGATTAAATGGGAAATCAGATGAAGGATAAAGACAAGACAGACTTATAATTAAATTCACAAAGAAGGAATAATTGTCATTTTACTTTTCAGACATAGAACGCATTCGATAGAGGGTTTTTTTAAAAAACATGTTTTCAATTGTTTAAAATGCGAATAATTTTAGCAATTTAAAATGGCAGAAGTTGAGGGAAGAATGAGACGTATTAAATTACCGCAAATATTGGCACCAGAGGGGAGTTAGTAATCTTCAAATTGAGGTGTGGACTCAATCCAAGAGAAAGCTAAGACCCTGCACAGCAAAAAAAAAAAAAAAAAAAAAAAAAAAAAAACTGATAATCAAATTCTTCCCATTACAGGCATTGTTTTAGCAGTTTTTATTCAGCTATGTAAGGGTGGAAAACTGCTATGTGTTACAAGCTAGAAAAATATGTGTTCATAAACTAGTTTAAAAACTTAAAACCTCAGGGGAAATTAAGGGAGAGCAGGCAAAACTAAGTAGGGCTTTAGGGGTCAAAAGTTTATGAAGCTTGCAAAGCTTCTTTGGAAGTCACATTTATCTCTCACCTTCCATCTCCTCGCCCTCTGACAGGACTATTTACAATCCAGCAGCACAAAGACACTACCAACACTCTCCATGTAGACCATACAATTACAGAACTGCTCCTATTTCTCAAAACATTATGTCTGTACATGGTACTTTGACTCAGTACTTTGTCTGATCTGATTGGCCCGTTAAATGTGTAGTAACTGTCAAAGGGACATAAAATAACTGATTCTCTGGTTTTGTTAAGACATTGTCTGCTTTTATGAATAGTAGTTAAATGTTGGGGTTGACATATCATTTCAACAGCTCACTCACTCCGTCAGCTTAACTGTAAAATGGCCTTGGCAGAGATTTGCTCACAAAGTTGACTTTCTTAAGTGGAATCTCTCTCGTGTTTGCCTCCTCCACGTATCTAAAAACTCTTTGACTACGTTACGCAATATACTGCCCCAGAACATGCAAACATCACATCATTTTTTCCCATGACCCTAACACACAGTCAGCAATTTAAGAAAGGAAGAGACAAAGAGAGGATAAAGGGTTGCTCAGGTGGATGACAATGTCGAGTTCTAAGAGTATTTAGCCATATATCTTGTCCCAGACCCATTGCTTTCCCCTTTGATGAGAGAGAGCCCATGAACACCTTCCCTTCTATCAGCTGAAGATGGCTTTCATGTTCCCCTAAAGCCACAACAGAAGACTGCCTTTGAGGTGTTGCATAGCCTGTTACCCAAGTGAAGAATGACAGGGGGAAATGAACACAGATGGATTTGAGACCCATTTCCGTCTTCTTTTTTGAAAGGTCGATTTCAAGCCTTGTTTCAAGCTACATGTAAAAAAGGAGAGGTCTCATAATTCTGGGTGATTTATATCCACAAGGTGAATGCAGAAAAACAGTCTCGCCGCTTTCCAAAAATGACCTCCATTGGGAATGCTGACCTGCCCGAAAATAGTCTCACTGCTCTAATTTACAGCCTGTATAGAATAACATTTTTTCATTTTACCATCTAAAATAATGTTCAGACTGCACATAGCCAAAGACAACTCGCTGATTACTGTACCAGGTATGAATAGAGAGAGGCAGGGAGAATAGGCATACAGTATACGTAAAGTGATGCATACTCAATATATATTAATCCTTGTTTTGAATCAGTATGGGCAAAGTGAACTCAGTTATACCAGTACATTAAAAGAAAAAGGCTTGTGCTGGAAAATTGAATTCTGGGCCAGGGAGTGAAAACAGCGTGTTCCCCACATCTTCAGCATCTCTCTGTCCCAACTAAAAAAACAATCACTTTGCTAGTACTGCGTAGTTCTGTGGTCAGCACTAACAAGTGATTCATTACAGATCTTTATAATCAAATGAAATTATCCATTGAACCTCTAATTGATGGAGGGATAAACTACTGAAAGTATTCAGCCCTATTTCTCGGAAGCAAACTGGCCTTCAGTATACTATGTTTCCAATAAACTCATTGTTTCAACCATTTCAGAGAAATGATAAAAGTCTATTTGGATTTTTCCTAACTGTAAAAACCCTTAGGTCAAAATGTAAAAAGCAGAAATGTTATGATAAATGTTTGTGACCATGGGCACATATTACTGCTTAAACTGATGAAAACAGATAGAGAAATTATCAGTAGAGGCAACAATACTATATAAGAAGAGGAGGCACATCTTGAAATAATGTTTGAATCCTTTTATTATTAAAAGACATATGTGAGATTGGTAACATTCTTATGGGGAAAACCTTCTAAGAGCTCATCTGATGCCCATTTAAACTTTTTTTTAAAAATGATGATTCCAGCTTCATTGGTTGGGCATACATTTCTATAAGTATGTTAAGCATGTTTCTCCGTCACCAGTATACATAAACCCTGTCGATTTTCATTGGAGTCCATACATATTTATGATGTTTTCCTATTTGGAAATTTTAGAGAGCCTCAAGAGACTGAACTAAAGAACCATTAAACCAGAACCAGGCAACATTAAAATCTCTACAGAGCGCAGTAACTATCACACCCAAAGTGAAAAGTCTATCACACACAGAATTTACATTCCTTCCGGTTAAATCAGCTGATACTTAAGAACTCTAAATAGATCTTTCCTACAATCAAACAATAGGAAATGAATAGATTTAAGGATGAAAATTTCATACAGTGAACGTACGCTCATCAGTGAGTGTGACTTTTGTATTTCCCAGAAGAAAATTACGTCTACAAATGAATAAGAGGTATTATTATGTTCACTATTATGTTTATCTGATGCCCATGAACTGTCCAGGAAAAGCACAATGTCTCACAGTGTCCTCATACTCCCATTTTAGAAAGCATATTGGGTTAAATATGCAGTGGGAACTAGTAGGCCTTTGTATTGTAGACCACAAAGCTGATGACTTCAGAGTCCAATATCTTAGTAAGTGCGGCGGCTTGGGATGAAGATTCAATCATGCTGGTGTGAGATAATTTACTCATCCTGATTTATCCGAGGATCAAGCCTTGATTACTAGGGCTCTGACTTCAGCAGTATTTTTATGTTCTGCATCAGCCACTGACAATTGAATGACGTGTCTGATTAGAGTCTTTTTTGGCCTGAGCAAGCAATGCAGATCATCACCAGGGTCTGCAAGCCCATATATAAAACATGCTTTGGTTTAACAGCTTGTATATGTCTGACCTTATTCTTATTCATATTTATATTCATATAAAAGATATGGGTAAAATTTAGCATAGTATAGTACATAAAGTTTCCATCTTGTGTCCTAGATGTCCTGTTTCCCCGGAACCTTTGTGCACTATACTTAATTTTTACTACATCTACTATTATTACTGACATACACTCTAGTTACATCCTAGATTCTTCTACAGATACAATTTTATATAATAATTTTCTATAACAGCATAACTCAGACAGTAGTTCTTGCTGAAAGGTTTATATTAATGCACTCATTCTAATAATGTTATTGTTTATATATAGTAATAACTTACATGGGGTCTTGTATGATGGATGCTTCACACAAAAAGATTTTTAAAATGTGTGTAATTCTTTGATATGGTGATGTTTTCTGTGAGGTGACGTTTATTTATCATTTCTGGAAGGAGTCTCCATTATCAGCGCTTAACAGTTAAAGGTAAAGCTGTAACTTTATGTTCACTGGCACAGGAAAGTCTTCAGGATGGAGGTCTTTGTGCTTTCTCAGTAACATTACAAGCTTTGTTTATAGTGGGTATTAGAAGTGATAGGAACTTGTTTCTTGGATGTTCCACAGCAATAAATGTAACTATAAACAGGTAAATGATGTGTGTAATTCTTTAATAAATAAAGAAGTGTTAGCATTGACAAATTGACGTGGTGTAAGATGAATAAAACACTTTGGGATGCACCTCACAGTCACCTGATCTCAACCCAATTGGACCCCTATGGAATGGAGTGATGTGTTAGACAGCGCTCTCCACCACCATAAAAACACCAACTGAGGGAATATCTTTGGGAAGAATGGTGTTCACTCCTCCTGTAGAATCTGTGCCTTGGCACAATGAAGTTGATCTCAGTGTAGCTCATGGTGGCCCAACACCTTATTTTTAAGTTTTGTTTTTAGCTTTAATTTGTCACTCATCTGTGTATAAGGTACACATACACATATCAAACACACACAATCATACTGCACAAAGGTGATGTGATAGGGGTATACCTTTATTTGAACCTTTCTTTCATTAACGTATGTCCCACCATGTTCTCATTGTTCATGTTGTTGTCTGCGGGAGTGAGGACATCTCCTGGCCTCTCAGCTGATAATATTGGTGTGAACATTGCAAAAGACATCTTCCAGTAACAGAGAGTAGTTGATGGTTTTTACTGCAGGACCTACAGCTTCTCCCTTCCAGTCTATATCAAACTGCAAATAATAGCAGGACAAATGTAAATAGTGTAAATGTACAGAGGCTAGTGTTGACTTAACATCTCTTATTTTTTCATTGATACACTTTTTAATTGGTCATTATTGGTCACATGTGGTACATGAGTCTAATAACAGATAAAAAGAAAGATAACGGATAAAGCATCAGCAGTAAAACCCTTAATCTAAGATTCACTAACGCTAAGAAGACATTGCAGATTGCAGAAATGGCAAGGTAAGCCTGACCACCATAGAGAATGGCAGTTAAATGAAATGAAGTTTATTAAAAAGCACTGGGTAAGTTTCCATTTAATAATGTACGGCAGCAATGACATGAAGATGCCGAAGATGACGTCACTCCTCTTCTGCATATCCGGAAATCTCCTTGATAAAGGCTGAGTATTCCACTAGTGTGTGGCCTTCTAGTGTAGGCTTAGGCAGCGTAAGAGAAAATGGCTGGAAAGTGACAGTGTACATCAGAAGGCTGTTAGAAACTAATGCAAAGCAACAACATGCAAAGCAAAGCCAAGCAAAGCAAAGAAAATCCTCTCCCCTGCCTGTGTGTACCAAAACACACTGCTACAGTCAGAATTCTAAAGCAGGGGTTCTCATAGTTTTCTCAGCCAGTGGCCTCTTTAACTGTAAATCAACTCATGGATTATCTCAGTACAGATTTATTTTATGAACAACTGTTCAAATAGTTAGCTCATTATTCAAATTTGTACACTCATATTCTGGCTATTTATTAGATCTGTAGAGCTTTTATTCCTGATATTTCCGCCAACAGAACAGGTACTGGTCTAAGTTGACTCTATTTATTGGCCTACTTGTTTCTGAGTACACTAAAAATAATAGGTTGTTATTTTCATCACTGTAACAAAATAAAAAGTCAAGGAACCTTTGGCAATGTTTTACAGATACCAACTTTGAGAACCACTGCTCCAAAGTACCAGGCCTGTCTTGCTTCTGATTAAAGATAAAAAAACAAAATAATCAAAAGCCCCATCTACTGGTGAAAACACCTAAACTCCCCCTTTTCTCCACTTATTTTGTGAACGCTGAGGCAGATGGTTCTGCTTAGACTGTTATGCGGCATAGCGCGCTAAATTAAAGGGCTGCAATAAAAAGATTTGACTGGGTTTTTCTCAAGGCTGATTTGAATGAGGTGAGGCTTGGAGGTGCCTCTGTGGTAGGTTGAGAGCCAGAGACTGGAACATTGCCACCTGGCCCTCATTTCCAAACACACTCTCGCTTTTTTGGCTCTGAGTGTGTGTGGCTATGTCTGCTAATGATGGCAGACAAAGCTTCAAGGGAACACAGTGCATTGACTCAAAACACTTTCCATGTCTAACAAGTCATTGAAACTTCACCTTCTCCAGTTCCTTCAGCTGTATTAACTGGTGTTAACTCACTTTCATGGCAGCATCTGGTGGAAGTGGTATGGAGGCATTCTCTCTCCAGTTGATCCCTGACAGGAAAGCGTGATAGTCCATCTTCCCAGACTCATTCTCAAATCTGAATGTCAACATGAGGACAAAAAATGGGACATATTTCAGAATAAAGACGTGTAAATAAAACTTTGACTTAAACATTTAAATAAAAAAGTAAAATTGAACTACTTACTTTTTCAGAAGGGCTGTCAAAAGGTCATTCTCCAGTGGCAAGCGGAAGGATTTGCAGATGATCCTAGCCTCTTTGGTGGAAAGATGCCCACTCCTTCAACATAACAAACAGAGGAATTGGGGGGGAAACAAAGATTGGTAAAGATACCCAAGTTGAGTGTGAGATTACAGTTGCTTTTCCTGTAAAGAGTGGATCAGAAACATGCAGAGATAGACAATCGTAACTTCTTTACTCATTAGACATTCAGAAAAATGTAAAATAACTGGGTTTTCCAAAAAGACACATGCACATTAATCCATTGGTGTTCCCAGTCATCTATTCGCTATTAGCCACAAGTCTGGGTAGATCATCTGGTTCCAATGCTTCACTTGTACCGCTGGAACTAATCACAGCTCCTGAATGTGGAGCCGCAGGGTCTGCAGACTGACGCTGCTCTACCTCAGGCTTAGTGTTTGTGTTCAACCTCAGTGCCTGGGTGACCATGTCTTTCAAGAAATGCACAGACATGCTTATTTCTGTATGAAAATATGCATTCATGCAACACCCTGCAACATTTATACACTCTTGTGAATATCCAGATCATTTACTCATGATGTGGGGTGAAAAATAATAGTTTGTGGTCAAGTATGAGTGAAGCACGCATTAGAACTGAGTTTAGTGCATAGCAAAGTGCGATCTGACCAAGGGCCATGCTCCATCTCCTGGTTGTTGATGTAAAATGCAGAGACGTGTAACATAACTCTTGTTATACCTGTCTCTGTCCTCGTGTGAGAAAGCTCTCAGCATGTCTGAGAAACTCTCAAACTGTTTCTTCCTCAGGTGATCCTGAGCGATGGCCAGCATGAGGCCCACGTCCAGCTCAGGCTGCTCTCTCACCGAGTAGGTACAGCCTAACATCATGATCTCATGCTCCGACAGCTGACCGTGCATATCTGCCAACAGAGACCTGTAGGGACACACAGGCACTCAGCTGCTCAATCACATGGAGCAGTGTCTGACAAGAAATCCATGGAGAATATGCTGTGTTTTCACTTGTGTAAATTAGTGAAAACATGGACACATGCAGTCTGTGAAGCAACAAGAGTGTGTGAGAGCTCTTTCTGCTGTTTTGGAAATGTGCATTCCCTGCATACTTGCCTAGTTACTGTATGTGATCATGTCAGCTAAATGGGGAAAATGTAAATGTTCATGTGCTTATTCATTACATATTCTGAGTGAGTTTGGTTCCTCACCTGAAAGACTCATAAGGGATGAAGCCAGTGTTGCCTGGGTCACTTAATGCAAGGAACTGTTTGATTTCCTTTTGCTTCTCTTCAGGAATGGACTTTAACTTGCTCAAAATGGTGCCAATGTTGGCCCTGGGGAACTATGCAAGAATAATAACCAAAACACATCTGTGAATAACAGTAATTAAAGTATGTTTCCCATCTGCAAAGTACTATAAGGGATAAGACTAAACATAAGACAAAACATGTAAATGATTTAAACTAAGACTGAATAGGAATGAGCGTTATGTGCATGTGCATTACCTCTTCTGCATGCTGTTCCATATAGTTGAAAGCATACTCATCAGCATCCACTAACTGGAAAGGCTGGTTGTTTATACTGATTCTGGCTCCCACATACAAGTCCTGAGCTTTGTAGTACTCAGACATCTCACTCTTAAAAAGCTCCTGTCCTGGTTTCTTCACACGGCTTCTCTCCAGGAATTTACCTCCAATAACTCCTTCAGTATAATATGCACATATTTGTATCAGTTTATTCTGTAACTGCATTAGGAATTTGACAACTTAAGGGTTTCATTCCAAAATGCATTATATACTTTTTCATTAAATTTTTGGTAATTAAAAATTTTTTAACGGGCACCATTTCCTTTATTGAATCGCAGGTATGTGTTAGCAGTGCAACACATTTCTGTATAGACAAAAAAAAAGGAAATAATAAATTGTAATTAAATTTTACAGTATGATGCAGAAATAAAAACATTGCTGAATTAATTATATAAATTCATGTACAGTATGTACAAAACAGTCAAGAATATCAACACTGTTGGAATATCAATAACAATTTTAGGCAAGTAGACTAAAAAGCGGTTCAGTTTATATTGTTAGAATTGTGTTGTATGTCTACTCCTCACACTAGGTCAAGCTGCTTTGCATAACCATACTTTCGTTGCTGCCTTCTCAAACAATCCCACATTTATCTCAATTTACTAAAGATCCAATAACTCCACAGCCTATACAAAAACAACTGTTAGAGTCTGAATTAGTTTCTTGCAATCCAAATGGATGTGAAGCTTGTTAAAAAAACTGGATGTGATATTATTGCATTATACATTACTATAATGTAGAAATGTATGTTTGCTTGTAATGCGATCAGATATAATTAATACATACAGTGTACAGTACGTAGTGGCATTATAAGCATGCATTTACGTGGATGAAACAACACCGTTATTTTTTTTAAACTTTTTCTCTAGTCTCGAACTGTTGAGAAATTTGAAAAAGCAAATGTGAGAAATGAGTGACAATAAGATGAGGAAGATGGAGACATACCTGAGTTCCTCTGGGTGGTTTCAAACACTGCTATAGTGTCATCACTGAGGTAGAAGGAGATGATGAATGTGCGGTCCTTGTCATTAGGGTTGTCTGTCAGCATCTTGCCCACAAATCTCAGTACGTGGCTCACCAGACCCTGCCTGTCATATAGAAGTAATAGAATGTAACATTTTGACTTATATTTCCATCAACAACCAAAACATATACTAAAGCTGAAATAGAATTAAATTCTAATCTTGCTTTTGGGATTATATGACTAATTATGGCTGCAAAATGGAACAATAAACAAACTTGTATAATGGATTCCAGCACCAATAGCTAAATGCCTAATGGTAGTACAGACAAGAGACCAGGCTTGTCTGCCATCCATTACAGCACATGTTCAGAATGGAAAAGCACAAGTAGAACAGACAGGCAACTTAACCCCAAGTCAGATCAATCAAATGCTCGGGGAGATGTTGGTGTGTTGGTTGGTTTTAATATTCATTCTGTTAAAAGGTGGAATGAAGTGTTGAGCATGTCCTGAGGAAACTTACTCCAGAAAGCATGTGGTTACCTGTCTTTTTCCATTAGCTTCCTGAAGTCTTTCTGAGGGGGTTTGGGCAGCAGCCCCTGGCAGGAGCGAAGGGAGTCCTCCTCCGATCCAAAGCCAGTGTAAGGAGGGATCTGGACAGCTGCTTTAGCTGGTGGTGGGGCTTTATACTCAACAGGAGTGAAGTCCTCTACAAAGGAACACACACACACACACACACACATGTATGTTGTGCTAATACAGAGTGCACTTCCTCTCATGGTTGCCTCTCTGTATTGCTCATCTGCAGTCTTGACACGAGCAGGTTGGAAATCTGTTTTCATTTTCACCAATACATCAACAGGTTAATGGAAAGCATCATCAGTAAAAGAAAACTGAAAGTAACATCACTAAGCTGTGAGATGTAATGGAGACAAGCAAAAATTCTTTTCATCACAATTGAACAACACTGACATTTGAACTCAATACTGACATCATGTGGTCACACTAACATAAAACACACTTGACCTGATGTAGTCAGTTCCCAAACACAGGCTGAGCCTGGAATGCTCTTAATTTTAATTTTCACTTGAAGTGATACTGATTACGTTTTGGATGTTTTCCACAGTGCTGTGACTTACCAATGCCATATTTGGAACGATAGTACTCTTTGGTGAAATTGTCGCAGTCACAAATCATCACTCTCCGGCCCCAGACGTTAATGACCCCTCCTATGGTCAGGTCACAATCTTTGTAGAACTCCTCATGTACAGCACCAGTCTGAGACCATACACATATACAAGAACAGTTTAATCTCTTGGCTTTTCCAAATTTACAACTAACTCAGCTAATGAATAAATATGCTATTATGGTACTTGAGAAATGAGAGCATTAAGAACTAAGACCATGTTTCTCATTTAATGATAGATGTAATCTAATTGTATTTAGAATGGTTTACACACGAGTGAAATTTTTTATTACTCCTTTATAACTCACTTTGAGGCTGTCCAAAATGTAGCGACCCCCATGTCCCACTGGCCCAAATACATTGAGGACAGTACGATCTGTTATTTCTCCAGGCAGCCGTTTGGGAGTAGGAGCATGCTGTTCAGGAAAAGCAAGAGGAAATAACTACAGTCTGTCTCAAAAAATTGGCTGAAGAGTTCTGATAGTTAAAATATATGTTAAAGGCTAGTGATTGCATAAACCCTTCCGTTGTCTTTTAGAGCAATAGCAAGTTAGAAGAATTTCAGACTTCCAGACAGCATGACAAGATAAATTAAGGACAAAAACTAACTGATACTAATGTAATAATGTTCCATCCCATGTTCTTTCAAAATGGATTTCCAGAGCAGAGAGAGAAAAAATGCTTTGGGGAGTCTGAAGCTGTGTCAGCCTTGTCAGTCAAGATGAGTGCAAGGCAAAGGTGATGGAGAAGCTCATCCAAGCAGAAGAGCTGGTGGTTGGAGTGCTGTGTCATCCCTTTTGTCCAGTAATGATGGAAGTTACAGCACAGTGGCTTGTATGTCTGTAGTCTAATAACGGAAATCACAGGGGCTGGTATGTCAATAGTGCATTGTTCTCTTCCAGTAAGGATGGATTTTAGATGAGTGTGTCAGCACATAAGTCACTGTGCGTCAACGGTTCCATCACTATTGGACTAGAACAGTAGACTACTGGCAACATGCAGCCCTGTGTCAGTGCTGGATTTTAACTTTTTAGTTGAACAGAACAAAGGGGATGGTACAACAGTGTCTGTGATATTACTCTATCTATAAAACTGTTCACCTCAGTAGAAGTGGCAGCATTTCATGATGGTAAAAAAAAAACAACACCTTTCATGTGGTACAGAAGGTACCAAAAATAGCTGAGAACACATAAAAAAATCAAAGGAGGGTTTTCACAACTAATTAACAACATGTGAGATCTCACCACACACCTTTGGAAGCTTGCTCCTGTGTAAAAAATTAGGAGCAGTGTCTCGGCCAGAGTTTGCATATCGGACTTCTAGTATTTCTATGGTATCATCTGCCAAGAAGTAGTGCAGGATCAGTTCTCTGAGGTCTCCAAACATGCTCTGGGTATCATCCCAGTAGCAATAAAAACACAGAACATTGCGGTCATGGTCGAGGAACTGCTTTAAGGTATCCTGCCTTTCATACGGCCGCAGTGGCTTCATGCTGTCCTCCAGCTGTGAAAGTAAAGGACACAAACTTAAAACGCACTACTGATATTCCATTTTAAGAATCAACCGGTTTAGAGACACAGCTACATGCTTACATCTTGACGGAGTTTTGTATAGGGGTCTGTTGGTGTTGCACCAGGGGCATTGAGACGCACACCCATTTTCCTCAGGAAGTTGTGTGTGTAAAGGTCGCAGTCTGTTATCATAAAGGTCCTGGAGTAGAAAACCATCTCCTGGTTGATATTAAAGTGGTGGAAATTATAAAACTGGTCATCATCAGGAGCTGGGAGAGGAATGCGATGGCGGCGGATAAGTGTTCCTGCATGGAGAGAGAATGGCTTAACCACAAGTGGATTACTCAGAATTGTCAATGATTTGTCATTTGAAGGAGTTACCTTGTGGAATGCCACTATTTTTGAGCTCTGGCTCCACAACTTGTATGGTGTCATCTTCCAAGTAGAAATAAATCTTACATTTTCGAATCCTGTAAGTTTCCTCTCTGCTCTGAGTAACAGCTTCTTGGAAATACGCATTGAAGCAAAGAACCTAAAGCAACAGAAGGATGTCTTAATGGTATCTGCACACTTTACTTCACTATTTGGTAAACTGATAAACTGGTTTTCTTTTATTTTCAAACCTGTTTGTCAAATGCTACCCAGGAGGGGGCCTCACTGCCCTCTCCTTTGGGAAACACTGAGTATTTAGGCCGTGCTCTTTGGCCCAAGAGCAATTCTCCTCCAATGCCAGGCTTCTCTGCTCCCACCATCATTGGCATGCCATTGGAGTAATCGAAATGCTGAGACTTGTGAAACTTATCTTTTCCCAGCTAAAGAAGAGACCAGGTTATTGAAAGAAGACTTTTAAAAAGGGGTTTAAAACAATACCATTAGCAATAGGGTAAAGTGGGCTAAACACCTCTTTGGATAAAACACCTCTCCTCTGTACTTTTAACAATAAGAACAGGTTTGTGCACAGGGGCATTGTCATGCTGGAGCAGATTTGGGCCCTTTAGTTCTACTGAAGGAAAATTGTAAAGTTACAGCACACAAAGACACTCAAAGACATCCTAAACAATTGTGTGCTTCCAACTTTGTAGCAACAGTTTGGGGAAGAACCACATATGGGTGTGATGGGCAGGTGTCCACAAACTTTTGGCCATATAGTGTGTATCATTATGATATACAGTTCTGTGCAAAGAAAAAAAATCCTATTAGGCCATTTTTTCATACAGTTTTTTGTCTTAGATGTTTATTTTATGACTTCTGCATTACTGGGGCAGTAAAAAAAACAACATTTTAGATTTCCAAACATGACTTTTCCAACTTAAATTAAATGTAACCAACATGTTTGTATGTCAGTTAATAAAGTAATATATTGTGTAATACTCCACTTATCAGACTGTATGAAGTGTACCCCAGACTACTGCTGCAGTTTTAAAAAGCAAAGGGTTGTCACACCAAATATCGACTTGGTTTAAGTTATTGCTGTTAATATATTAAAGACATTTTAAAGACATAAAACATTCACCTTGTAAAACCCAACCTATACTTGTTATTTCAAGCAATACAGATCAGCTGGCTAACATTACAGGAGACTTCGACCTATCTTGATTTGGGATCCAGCTTACTGTAATTAGTTTTCATTTAAACTGTAAACAGATGTTATGTCTGAACTTACATTTTTGTTGAGCGAATATCCAGGTAACATCGGTAAAGCCATTTTAAAGGGATAAGAAAAGTCCGCACAAAACTGCTAAACACTAACGGGGCTGCAGCTCACGTTGCTATAGCGACGCTAAGTTTGCGACTTCAGTTGCTATGAGACGCAGAACAGGTCACGTGCTCACTCTCCTTTACCAGCTCTGTCTGAGTTCCTACAAACATGGCGTCCAGGGTCCACTTCTATTCAGAGTATGCACATTATTTACATACAGCACATTATTATTATTATTATTATTATTATTATTATTATTATTATTATTATTATTGTTATTTTAGCGGTATTTGACTCTTTCTTTCAAATCCACACCCTTTCTCTTATTGCAATATGAGAGAGATGTTTTTTAATTATAGGTAGGAAGCATATATATATATATATATATATATATATATATATATATATATATATATATATATATATATATATATATATATATGCTTACAAAATTATATATAATTCTGTGCTCAGAATTTACCAATCACATTCAAATGCATGTTTAAAAGTAATTATCATACAGCTGTCATCAATGAAGTGATTCTGATTAACCCCAAATAAAGACAAGCTGTTTTTGTAGGATTTTCTTGACATCTTCTTGGTTTCATCTGACTGCTGGAGCCATGGTCCACAAAGTGCTTACAAAGCATGTACTTGATCTCATTGTCAAACGGTATTGATCAGGAAAGGAGTATAAAAGAATTTCCAAAACATTAGAGGTACCATGGAACACTGTGAAGGCCATCAAGTGGAGAAAATGGGACACCACAGTGACATTACAAAGAACAGGACATCCCTCCAAAATAGACAAAAGGACAAGAAGAAAACTTATGAAGAGGCTACCAAGAGGCATATTAAAGGAGCTGCAGAAATATCTGGCAAGTACTGATAACTCCCTGCATGTAACAACAATCTCTCATATTCTTCACATGTCTGGGCTGTGGAGTAATTTGGCTAAACATAAGCCCATTCTCATGAAAAAAATTGCCGCAAATTGCCTCAAACCATGTGGCAAAAGGTGTTATGATCTGATGAAACCAAGGTAGAATTTTTCTGGCCATGATTCTAAAAGATATTTTTGGTGTAAAAACAAGACTGCTTATCACCCAAAGAACACCATACCCATGGTGAAGCATGGTGGTGGCAGCATCATGCTATGAGGCTGCTTCTCTTCAGCTGGGACTGGGGCTCTAGTCAAGATAGAGGAAAAAATGGATAGCTCCAAATACCAATCTATTTTGGCACAAAACCTGCAGGCCTCTGTCAGCTGAAAATGAAGAAAAATGTCACCTTCTAGTATTAATAATGATCCAAATCACAAATCCAAATCAACAAAGGAAAGGCTTCAGATGTTTTGGAATGGCCCAGTCAGTGCCCAAGTCTAAATCCTATCAAAAATCTGAAGAGGGCTGTGCCCAGGAGCTCCCCTCACAATTTGATAGATCTGGAGCATCTGCCAAATCAAGATGCGCTAAGTTGTTAGACTCTTACCTAAAAAGATTAATTGGTGTGTTATAAGTAAAAGGTGCTTTAACAAAGTACCCCTCACCCCACCCCCAAACATTTATTTGTTTTTGACTTGAATTTTTTTGGTTGCAATATTACATTATATGCAGATAAAGATCTGACAATATATCTTGGTTACATTTTTTTACATCACAAAAACCTGCAATTTTAACAGGTGTACGTAGACTTTGTATATCCACTGGCCCTGTGTCCGGTAAAGTTGTGTTTTCTAAAACTGACTCTTTCTCACTTCCTCTGTTATTGCTCCACTCTTCAATATGATCCAATGCAGCCTCACTATTATATATAGGAATAACCAATGGCATCCTCTTCATACTCTGGCCATAGAACACTTCCATGTCCATGTTCTCAACAAAAGACATTTAAACCATTATTATGAAAGCTGCACAAAGTAAAAGTTGAATAATACATTATTCCTTTACAAAATGACAAAAGCATTGTCATATTACCGTCATGCAAACAAAATGAAGATTTTTCTGTGGACTTTACTTGCCAAACTGGATAATGTAGATCCTTTATCACATAATGTTGCTGTATGGCTACAGGCATATTTTATTAAACACAAATAAATTTTTTTATTTATACTTTTTTGTTTTATTTAAATTTTCATTTCAAAAATGTATTATGTGAAATATTTGGTATTTTTAGTATGCACCAAAAATGTAGTGTATTGATGAATAATTAGAAATTTACAGAGCTCTCATGAGGGTGGCCTAAAATAACATTAGTTGTGGGAAAGAGGACTGTAGGAGGTTTAAATGGCATGTGACTTCATTCAAGTTCATATGCACAATTCCTAAAAAGGCCAGTCAGTGACTAGGTTTCCTTTAAATGCTCAGAAAGATCTAGATGAATGGTATGGTGTGGTATGGACTCAATCGATGATGACGTTATGCTATACAGAAACAAGGCACAAATAACTCAGCATCAGTAGATTAACGTTTATGTTACTACATATACAATTCAACGTTAAAACAGTGACAGAATTGGCACGTAGTGTGTATGAATAAAATACATCAGGAACAAACAAAATTACCCACTGTGAAACAAAAATATATACAACAAGCACTCTACAGCTCTAAAAGCAGCACATATGCAAGCAACTAATTATTTCAATACAGTTCAATTCAGTCCTACTCCATGACATGACATGTGAGGCAATAACAGCCCTGGCACAGAGTTCGTTTTTCTAAATTATCAACAACAGTACCAATCAAAATTGGCATAAAAATGGCTCATACCATAGCAGTCCTATTATTTATGAGATATCACTTATGTGCAGCTTTTTCTTTCTTAGACATGCAGATAGCGGAGAAGCCCAACTATATTTCCCAACTCTGCCTCAAACCAAGTAATACTGCAAAATTTCTTATGTGTAACTTTGTAATACAGCAATAAAGTAAAAATACAGCATAGAATGTCTCTGGGGAAGGAGTGTCCATTTGTATAGCAGGCCCAGCTATGACTCAAGATGCCAGACCCAGCAGAAATCCTCCAAGAAATCCACTTGAAACAACTATATTCCTCTTCACAAATTCTGTGGACTGCAAAACAATAAAAATAAGTGTGTACACACTTACACACACACACACACACACACACACACACAGTCCCCTTGGAAACTACTAGAAAGGCAACACCAATTCATTTGTTTTTGCTGTAGACTGAAGACATTTGGGTTTGAGATCAAAAGATGAATATGAGAAGAGAGTGTAGAATTTCAGCTTTCATTTCCTGATATTTATATGTAGCTGTGTTAAGTGATATAGAATATAGTACATTTTGTATCAGGCCACTCAATTTGAAGGTGAGCAAAAATATTGGAACATGTGATTGACAGGTGTTTCTTGTTAACCAGATGTGACCTGTTAGATTGACTGTTTAAACAATAAATAGCTCTGAACATCTACGCTTGGTTTTAGCTTTCAGTTTCACCTGTGAAGAGTGCATTTGTAGAAAAACAACAGTCAGTGACATCACCAACAACCTCCACAGGCCACAGGTGAAGGCATCACAATCCACCATTCCAAGAAGACTTTGAGAGCAGAAATATAGAGGCCAAATCACAAGATGCAAACCACTCACTCATCAGCAGTAAGAATCGTAAGGCCAGATTGGAATGCATAAAGAAATACAGAGATGAACCTCGGTTCTGGAACCAAGATTAACCTCTACCAAAGTGATGGAAAGGCCAAAGTGTGGAGAAAGACAGGATCTGCTCAGGATCCAAAACATACAAGCTTATCTGTGAAACATGGTGTCACAGTGTCATGGCTTGGGCTTGCATGGCTGCTTCTGGAACGGGCTCACTAATCTAATGTATAATGTAACTCATAATGGAAGCAGCAGAATGAATTCAGAAGTCTACAGAAACATTTTGTCTGCCAAAGCACAGAGAAATGAATCCAATCTAATTGGGAGGAACTTGATCATACAAGACAATGATCCAAAACTCACTGCCAACACAACAAAGGACTTCATCAGGGGAAAAGGTGGAAGGATTTTGAATGGCCAGGTCAGACCTTAACCTGATTGAGCATGCATTTCACCTCCTGAAGAGGACACTGAAGGGAGAAACCCCCAAAACAAACAATAACTGAATAACTGAAACAATAAAAGCATTACAAAAGAAGAAACCAACAATTTGCTGATGTCACTGAGCCACAGGCTTGATGCGGTTATTGCAAGCAAGGGATATGCAACCAAATATTAAAGTGTTATTTACTTTAACTTACTTCAAGTCTTATTTGTTCCTATACTTTTTCTCACCTAAGGATTGGGTGGTCTGATACAAAAGGTTCTATGTTTCATGTTGTTTAAAACATCTAGATGTAAATACCAGGAAATAAACAATGAAACTCTTGTCTCATATACATCTTTTGATCTCAAACCCAAATGAACTGGCGCTGCCGTTCCAATAAATAATATATAATATCAAAGACTATGATCAAAGTCTAATGAAAGTAGTTTTATATATATATATATATATATATATACTTTTTAAATGTTGTATTCTCATGTAATATTTGTTTCTCTAGTAATACTATAGAAGCAATGCCAGGTCTTAGGCAATTAATTATGTTAGAGTTCTTCTCAATTGTGAATCTACCTCTTCAATAAATGAATTCAGCTCTGGTGCTGCTTTGTTGGCCTTCTTCTTCAGATGCTTTTTTGCTTTATTAACATCCTTCTTTACTTTCTTCCAGTCCACCTGCACATACCCGCTGTGATTGGCAATCTGAAAATCAAAATCATGTTCCCTTATTGACTGTTATTGCAGCATATCCATATATAAGGTTAAAATCTTCCCATAAATAAGCTATATTTTGAACTGTGTGAAGTTGGGCTTACTTGTAACAAAAGAAATCCTCCACCAACTGCAGTTGCAGCAATTTTCCCAACCTTCTGGAAGAGATAACCAGCACACCTAGGATACAGACAAAATACCCTTAAGTTTGGTATTTTTTGCAGGTATTGTTTTCTCTACAAATACAGTGCAGTACTGTTACAAGTGGTCTCTTTCTATGTTTTCATATAATGAATCACTTGAACAGCAGGCATACTTGTGTTTTTTCTAGTTGAAAGGAGGTTTACTGAGAATTATGGGAGAAATTATATGAGGATGCATTTGAAGGTCCATGACTTCTATCTTTACCATCCTGTTACGCCACCCATCATGATCTGTGTGGCTACTGAATACTTTTCAGCAATGGGTCCTGTGTTGCTCCCGAAAACTCGACTCCACCACTGATGTCGTCGGGCGTATTCAGTGATGTCCACTACCTCATACAGCTCATCCTCGCTCTCCACCTCTGTGTACGGATTATAATTAGGATTATAATAAGGACATTTCACACATCCACCTATGGATTAGCTGTTTAATTTTAAGTATCAAGGAATCAATAGAGCCTCATATTAGGAGGTGTATGGGTTTCTCTGGATGACAAAATGTGCACAATAAACGACAAAGATTAGAAAACTTAAAAAAAATTTCACCTGATGGTTTGGTGGAGGCCTCATCTTACAACCCTTTACATAAGGCGTGACACCGAAGTGAAAACAAAAGTAACCACTAACCTGTAACACCTTTCCACCTCTTCGACATGTTTTGGCCAGTAAAACTATCACTATCATCACTGTTACAGTTCATAATAAATCTGTCATATTGTACTCTGGAGTAGTAGACACTATGAAACTCTATTATTGCAAATATACTGAAGACCAAAATCCTGATGTGTACCTCATCTATGCTCCATCTATCTTCATCTATGCTTATCAATCAGAAAGCATACGACAAAATAAAATATAATATTATTAATTTTACACTCGGAGATATCCATTCTACATTGTAACACAAAATGCTAGTTTAAAAAAAATAAATAAAAAAATAAAAGAAGTTAATAAGAAGGGAATGAAGCTGACCCCTGACGTGACACACCGACTACACTGACTATTTTCTCTGTAAACCGGTTAGAACCGGTCAAACCGATCAAATAAAGCAGGCTTCTTCTCAAGGTTTAGTGGTACCATTTGTAAATTACCTTCTCCACGATCCGCCATTTTACACAGCTACAGCACTGTTGACAACCGTTGCGTCTCCCAAGGCGCATGCGCAGTGAGCGACCAACTCGCGGAAGTGATTCCTTCCCATAATGCCCAGTGCTAAGCTGTAGCAAAGAAAGTGGCGATGTTAATAGAAACTGGTGATAAACCATAAAATTACAAACATAGGTTTTAAGCATGTTAATGCAGATGATGTATAGCACAATGTATCATCTCCTGGCTATTTATTCAGTTTCGTTTGGTACAGTTATACTCTCCTATATAAACTGTATATATTATGTCGTTTACAGCTACATTTATTTGGAAAGTAAAAGCCAAGTAGAAATATATGAATATATGAGTACAGTCTTGTACATTAAAAAAATAGATTGACTATACTGCAGGTTCTGCATTGATCTATGAGTGTAAAGAAATAAGCATCCTGAAATTTACATGGATATGCATCTCATGAAATCAGATGGTACCATGAAAAGAACTGGGCAGCTGCAGAGTGGTACATGAACATGGGTGTAGCAGGTTTCCATTACAAAGCTATTGGTTCATATAAATGGCAGCAGCTTTTATGGTTTAAAACCTTTCATGGTGTGTGCATTGTAATACTATCAAATGCACCTCAGACAGCCCTATAAAACAGTTTTGAGCACCTCTTACATTGTGCTTGATATTTCAGTTCAGTTACAGCTCAAACAGAACAAAGTATGGCATTATGAAACACTTTCACTTAATAGGGCACTTGCCAGAATGTCATGGCAGCTTTTCTGTTTGATTTGATTCAAACCCTGGAGCTGTGAAGCTGTGAGGTAGTGAGGTGGACACTGTGCCACCATGACAGTTTTTCATGGTTTATTTTCCACGTGCAGATTTATGTCTATGCAACACAATAGCTACTTTGTGCTACCTTAGCTGTGAACAGCTTCAGACCCCACTTACAGGTTGGTTATTAATGAGAGCTCTATAGGATCAGTTAGTGTGGCAGACCTAGTAATATAATGTAGTTTATTTTAAATTGCTGTATAGCAATGAATTTATGATCCAAATGCTTAACACCATTTGTATTTGGGATAGAATGGCTGTGGAGTCTATAACTACCTGTCCTGTCAATATATGAAATGACATGCAGCAAAAGAGAGTTACTCATCACTTAAGATGTCTCATCAAGTTATCATGCTCCCTCAGAGATCATAATGGTTACACGTGGTGTTAAATAAATTATAATACATTATTATAATTTAATACATTCATTATGTTTACAAGATTTCGTACGTTTTTTTTTTTTTTTTTTTTTTTTACAGTTGTCATGCAAATTTTGCATTAGTTATTTGTTTACTTGGATTTAGAGAAAAAATGAAGATTTTAGTCAGACATACAGACATAGGAGACGTATAAAAAGTACATAACATAGTGACATGTCAAGATTTGTATATTTGCATGTGTAA
This sequence comes from Pangasianodon hypophthalmus, assembly GCF_027358585.1. Taxonomy (NCBI): domain Eukaryota; kingdom Metazoa; phylum Chordata; class Actinopteri; order Siluriformes; family Pangasiidae; genus Pangasianodon; species Pangasianodon hypophthalmus. The sequence continues at coordinate 15,218,944 of NC_069714.1, forward strand.
TAAGATATATACATTTATGCAATATATATCTGTGTGTGTGTACATGTGTTTTAAAGCCGTAGTTTGTTTATACTGTTAACTAGAAAAAAGAAAAGATCCTCACAATAGAATGATATTGTGAATAAACTGGGAAAGCCACCTTTTGCGACATGAACAACAAGCTTAAAAGATGTAAAATATCTGAAATTATATTTTTACGTTTATTTTAAATACCGAAAAACCGAAAAACGCACGACTTTAGAATTTAAAAAATGAACCTCAAATCGTTTATAAAAAGAGGAACTGGCAACAGTGGCCATTACGCCTATCTCTATCTTTGCATATCGTTGTGAGTGTGAATGGACAGCTGTTTTAACCAATCAGATATTTCAAGACTGTTTGACGCAATCACAATAGAGCGGCGTCCGCCAATCGAAGTGGACGAACAGATAGCGTAAAGTTGAGTCGTTTGTTATTTATCCTCCCCTTTGAAAGTTTATGAAAAAGAGAGATCCCAATACAAGGCAAGTCACGTGCTTGTAGACGCGAGCAGCGATTGGTTTAAACGACAAGAGAAGGCGTGGCCAAGGCGGCGGCGTGGGTTCGCTTGAGTGACACAATTATAACAAGTTGGAACTGGCGGCTGAAGGGGAAGTTTGTGATATCGTTACATTGACACTTAACGGAAAAACAAAAATCAGCATTGTTGTTTGGCGTGCCTAATTCGGTGTCGGGAAAAGCGAGAGGGATTTGTGTGGAAGACAATGTGAAAAGAGGGCTGTTTTGAGGAGAGTCTTTTCCTGGACGGATTTTGGCATCTGCTCATTTTGCGGATCCGCACAGAGGTGCTGGGGGACGGCGAGCTGGTACATTAATCCGGTGGCGTGGCTCTGCTGCTTCTTTTTGACTCTTCCATGAAATCGTGGGGAGTGTCAGTGGCCTCTGCAGCCTGCACCGCTGCTGCTGCTGCTGCTGCTGCTCGGAGTCTCGGCGATGATGATGAGGAAAAGAAAATGGCGGCGCGGAAACCGAGTGAAAGCGAAGAGGACTTTCCAAAGCTCACAGCTGAAGAAAGGGAATGCTTGGCCGGCGTTGACAGGTTAGATAAATCTTTTGTTCGGACTAGTTTTGATCGTTGTTTTTAAAAAGTGACGCGTTGGTGTGCAGAAGTCGTTAAAAAATGAAGTGAAGTAAGAGAACCGCCTGTGTTGTCCTCTGCTTGCAGCTCACTGTTTGGATTTCAGAGGCTTCATGAAGATGGCGCCAGAACGAAGGCCTTGCTGTTAAAGGTAATGTTAGCTATGCACACACAGACGGACCTGAAGCTGGCACTCAGCTTTTAGCACCGTACATTCATATCTGCTCCACCTCACAGACTTTTACTTTTAACTTAGACACGAAAATATTGTTTTAACGTGACGATATTTTTTGTTTACACCATTAAATTTAACGTTAGCTTTCCCTGCACTGAACTAGACACTTTTCGGGGGTCGTGCTTGTGATTATTGTAGTTTTACTAGCTGGTCCATTAAGCATTCACCATTTGCCATATTACTTACACCTGTACTCAGTAAGTTAGTTAATTGAAGATTGATGGCCACTGACTTTTATTAAATTCAAGGAAATGTTTCTGATGCGGTGTCACTTTGCTCTCTCGTAGCTAGTTGTGTCGCTTTGTTAAGTACTGCTGATAGCATGTGGTGGGCGCGAGATGTTAGCCACATATTAATCAGTTAACTATGTGGCAGCCGGCGTTTTGCTAGCTAGCTTGACATTGTTGCATTTGTTCTGAATCGATTTATTAACTAGTATTAGGTTAATAACAATGTCTTAGTTGAACTTCGTGTTATAGTTGGTGAGCCCGTGTAATGTGCAGCTTAGGACGGACTCGCTAACCCACCAAACCCTGGTCAGTTTGCTAGCTAAGCCCCGGGTTTAAGCCCCAGAGCTCGGGTGCAGTGTTACTGTAACCTGTATAACTACCCAAAAGCTTGTGCTACAACGCGCACTTTTCATTTCGCATACATTTTAGTGTTAGCTGTTAGCATGTAGACCGCTCCCTTTTTAGGATTACTTCGATAACTACCCTGTTAGCTGGATGCTAGCTCAGTATTTGAATGCGCCATATTACGTGTTTTTGTGTAGGGTGGCGTTAAGTTAAACGATTTCAAAATAAATGAACATGGACATTTTTCATGAAGTAGCTGTACTGGCACTGTAAGCTAACCAACTGGTTAGGGATTAGCTTCCTAAATACCTGTTCATTATTCAGGTATCATCATGAAAACTGCACTATCTGGGAATCCAAGCCCTTGTTTGTTTAGTGAGCTGGCACTCAGGGTTTTCGCTTCACTGACGCCATATAACTTAATGGAGCTACATGACTGAATTGTAGAACCAAAAAAAAAAAAAAAAAAAACCACACACAACAACAAGATCTTGGACATACTGGCATCTTCTTTGCTTTGCTGCCCCATGGTAAAAGCCAGGCCCAATACATGGATGTTATGCACACGGTTGTCAGCTTGGTCTTGAAAATCTTCTTATTACTTCCCCCTATTTCAGTTTTAGTCAGGCTAGTATGTGCCTCATCTGATTTATTAAGGCCTACCAGCTTGCATAGCTTGGTTTCCCAAAATCTTTGTGGAAGAATAGTGCATGTGTCAGTACAAAAGCTCCACGACCTGGGAATCTCAGTTCACATACGACTTTGGTGCCTTGCATAAGCAATGCAAAATAAACTTTAAGAAATCTTCATACAGATTAAGGGTGTTGTAGTTTTAAATGTCCATGATATGATATAGTTATAAAACTGTAACAGTAGCACGGTATTAACTGACCATTTAAAAAAACCCACACAAGCCAGAGGTGAAAATTAAAGGAAATATTTATTCTGAAATCTTTGTACAAACGTCTCTTTGCACATCCTTGAGTATATATAACAAAACCCAAAGGAAACAAAAAGATCAATTCTCCTAATCATTGTTCTTTCTGCAGGATAAGATTTCCAGACAAGTAAGACTGCCAGGGAATGTTTATTAATTATTATTGATTCACATGAGATTTGCGATCTCTGTATATATATCACAGAGATGGGAGTGTCTTCACAATGAACCCATGGTTTTCACACTAACAAAATTCAATGTGTACTATGCACACCTCATTTTAATATAAACAAATGATTTTGAACTATATTTTAATTTTCTTGTAACATTGGTGCAACAAAAGTTGTGTGAGATCATTGGTAGGTCACATGACTTACATGTATGTAGACTATACTTGCCTTAATCCTCTGGAAGCATTACTTCTCTGACAAATCTTTTTAAATGTTTTCTATATTTTATTATTTTGCATTTTAAACTTAGCCAATACTTTTAGTTTTCAGTGGGAACGATTGTAAAGAGTGCTTCCTCATGTGTCTTTTTACTGAAGAAAAAGCAGAAAGCCTCTCTTCCTACTGGATATAATGGAATCTTCAACATGTGAATTCAAACTTGATATATATTACCTGGAGTTATTTATATTGATCAGTTTTATAGATGGTAAAATACAGTGTAATTGTTCCAGACAAGTGTTGTTTTTTTTTTAAAAAAAAATATTGACATAATGGATTTCGGTAGGACTAAAATTCCAGAGATACTCTGGTAATAATTACATGACCCTACATCTCCATGTAAGACTAATCCGATCCAAATAGGGCTTTAGAAAGATATTGTTGAGAACGACTTCAGGTATCTCTTACATTGTCATTATTAATCATGTTGTTGTTATAAGCTGAGTTATAAGCTGAGTATACATTCCCCGTAGTGCAGCATTTTGGTTTTAAGACCGTTGTGAACCACTGTGGATTTGTGAGACCTGCTAGCATACTTGCATGCTAGCTGGCGTGAGCTTGGTTTCCTGAAAACATCATGTTGCACGTATAAGTAGGAAAGTTTAACCACTTGTTAATCTAACTTATTTGCTTAGTAAACTGTTAATCAGATTCTGCTCATTTCTCAGGTGACATGGAAAAAAGTTTACTGTAACTGCATTGTAGGATGTGGGAAAATGGACATCAGTTTTCATCTGAGTAAAAGCATGGCTCAGCGCTGGGTGTTTTATGCACACAGTTGTTCAATCAGTCTCAGAAATATCACTTGCATTAAGATCAGTAGTTCATCCCAGTACATCTAGGTCCCTTCCCTGTAAAGCTGCAACATGTAGTAGCTGCGTATGCAGATACGCAATTGGCATTGTACGCGTTTTTCGCTTATGTAAATCTGGAGGAATAAAAGTGCATCCACTAGATGGTGTATCGGAGGCAACAAATCTCTGTCCATCTGCTTTCCGAGTAGAGCTGTAATGTTTAGCGATGTCATGCACAGCGATGTTAAACACACTGACGAGCTCCATTTCTCTTTAAATCTTTTTGTACTGTTAGTACTCAGTAACGATCTAGAATAGTACGTAAGTATGCAATGTCAGCCTCACCATTACTTTGTTTAGTCAGTTGCGGACACAGTGTCACGTGGTACTATACTGCCTTCACTATTTACACTGGAATTGTACGCACGACACATCGAACGACCACAGGATATACGCTGCGGCCATTTTGCATATGCATAGTTAACAGCAAATATACATCAGCCATGACACAGCGTCTCTGGTTTAATCAGGTGAACTCTTCAGTGTGTATGGAGGTGTCAAAATATGCCTATAACCAAATGGTTATATGCCTATAACCAAAGTGTGTTGAAATTGTGTATGAAATGAGATATGAAAATATCTTGCTGCCTTCAAACGATCCACTGAGAAAGAAGCCATATGTGTGAGCTGAACGTGGAGTTATACCATTAGTGCAGCCCATAGTGTTAGGGACTCTGGGGGAAAAAGTATTGATGTGCACATATTTTAATCACTTTAATTATATCACTGTTGTCAGTTACTATCAGCAATGCTACGTTTTTTAAAAAAGACCCGAAACAGACATCAATATGCTGTCAGTCGAAAAGAAAGACGATGCAGAGGTAAGAAGTGTGAACAACAACAAAACACTACTAATGTTAAGCCATGAATATTTTTAAACTACTCTCGTGGCTAGGTTAGGTAGCTAAGTTTCCTATCCACCTGTTAATCTGGTAATGGAAAGTGCTCTTTCAGCTCTTCAGCCAGTTCTGTGTTCCTTGAGTAGGCTAGTAATGTTTATTCATATCATTAGTGGCATATTAATCCTGATGACAGACTTTAAAGGCGTAACTGTTGTAGTAGTGACTTGGTATCGACTATTTTCTGATCAAATCCCAGTGTAGTTAAGGTAGATTCAAAGGCTGAGAGAAAGGAGCAGGCTCTTTTGTGCATTAGAGCAACCTGAAACACAGAAATAGTGAATTTGAGACACTAAAAAAAATGATCATAAAAAAAAAAAGGCGGGGTATCAGTTGAGAGTGTGTTTGTCAAACCACTCTCTCTCACACAGGCTGACCAAAACTGCACGGTTGAAGATTGGGGGAAAAAATCACCCAGTCTTTTTCCAGTCTTCAACTGTCCGGTTTTGGTGAGTCTGTGCCCATGATAGCCTCAGCTTCCTGTTGTTGGAACCTGATGTGGTCTTCTGCTGTTGTAGCTCATCCATCTCACTGTTTGATGTTATGTGTTCTGAGTTGCTTTTCTGCTCACCACGGTTGTAAAGAGTGCTTATTTGTGTTACTATAGGCTTCCTGTCAGCTCAAACCAGTCTGGTCATTCTCCTCTGATCTCTCTCATCAACAAAGTGTTTCAGCCTGCTGACCCTCTGCACATTCTCTGTAAACTCTGTTGTGTGTGAACATTATGCATGAGCATTAACTGAAGCTCTTGACCTGTATCTGCATGATTTTATACATTATGCTGCTGCTACATGATTGGCTGATGGGATAACTGTATAAATGAGCAGGTGTACAGGTGTTCCTATTACACTGGCCACTGAGTGTACATAGTGTTCCAAAAGTCTCCATACATAGGGGACTATGCATGCGTTTTGCGTTGTGACATGGTGCATTATCATGCTGGAAGTAGCCATTAGAAGATGGATAAATTGTGGCTGTGGCCTTTCTGTCAGCTCAAACCAGTCTGGCCATTCTCTGTTGACCTCTCTCATCAACAAGGCATTTCCCTCCGCAGAACTGCCGCTCACTGGGTGTTTTTTCTTTATTGCACCATTCTGAGTAAACCCTAGAGACTGAAAATCCCAGGAGATCGGCAGTTATAGAAATACACAAACCAGCCTGTCTGGCACCAACAGTCATGCCACGATCAAAACCACAGAGGTCACACCATATCTGCATGATTTTACGGACTGTTGCAACGGGATTGGCTGATTAGGTAATTGCATGAATGAGTAGGTATGCAGGTGTTCCTAATAAAGTGCTCAGTGAGTGTATATCAAGATCCAAAACCATGATCAGTGAGTCAGTGATTAGCTAATGAGAACATTACAGAAGCCTGGTTAGGCCATTAAAAGTTATTATCCCTGCGCACAATGTAGTAGGATATGCGCAGTGTAGTCTAACGTTGCTACGGAATAAGTACTCACTATAAGTACTCACTATAAGTACTCACTATAAGTACTCACTATAAGTACTCACTATAAGTACTCACTATAGTAACTGATGTGTGTTATTCCAGTTATACCACAGCAATTTGCCAACAATTGCAATGTTTAATTTAATGAATGACAGGGAGGTTGTGCTTTCTAACTGTTTCTAGTAATATCTAATGTTGTGGAACCTCTGCAAGACAAGTTTGTTCCTGTTATCACTTATAGCAACCATAAACACTTGTCCCTTTACCAGCATCTCCTCTTTGCCTCTCTCTCTCTCTCTCTCTCTCTCTCTCTCTCTCTCTGGACACATGCTGATATTCTAGACATGATACAACTTGATTTAGTAGTCTCCAGCCAATATGTGACCAACCTTGTTCAGAATGCTTGTATATTTACACATCAGTTTAAAAAATATGAAGTTTTTTACACACCAGTTGTCTGTCCTTTTTCAGTAATAATTGATTTATGATCAGTAGTAATTGATTTGAGATTGTTGCCTGGATTCATTTAATTATTGTCTTTTAAATGAATGCGTTAATCTAAATCGTCCTATTGTTACACCTCTAATTATTGCACACTTTATTAACACAAAAGGTGGTCTGAAAATGTTTTATTAATGGTTAAGTCAACAGCTGTTGAAACTAACATTAGAAGTAATTTACTGTAGTCATTAAACTGTAATAACTTTAAATGTGCCTTTAAATCAAACAACATATAGCTTAAATATAAAATAATTAACCCTATCAAACAACTGAAAAACCTTTGTTTGACCATGGATGTTGTACCCAAACCTTATTCATCAAACTAGAGTACTGTCAAGTTTCCTTATTAACTTAATTCCATCTTTGGTGTATGAAATTCATGTCTGGCTGAAGTAAGTTTGTGTGTGTGTGTGTGTGTGTGTGTGTGTAAATTTGAGCATAACAAATTAATAACTTGAAAAAAGTCTTATTTTGCCGTTAATCAGAATTAATATTGCTAATAATCATAGCATAGCGTATAGTAAGTAGATTAGTGTGAGCAGTAACATTAATCATCTCAGTTGCTTATGCTGGTACCTCAGATTTAAATATAATTGAGGTTTTAATGCCAGCAATTTGTGAATGAGAATGAGCAGAGGTGAATCTTTATTCGCTTATTAGAGGAGTAATGTGTAATAAGTGCGTAATAAGCATTGGCCTGGTTTCTGAAGTCAGTCAGTTTTTAAAAAAAATTTTTTTATTGCCCCACTGCCACAACATCTGCATAAATTAGTTGTTTCGTGTGTATTACATGTACATGAGGGTAAACAGAGCATGCTGCGTACAAATGATGCATAAATATGGGATTAGTGGATGTGAACTTGATTCATCAAATGAACTCAAATCACTGCAAATTTTGATGTCATATGACAGTTTAATGAATCAGAGGCAGATTTGATAATATGCCGTTGTGAGTGCTCAAATCAATTCTACACAATACGCTGAATAAGGGCCAACATTCTAACAGCATACTTACAATGCTGCTTGAGTGTTGTCACGTTTGGTCATACTGAAATGTTTTTAAAACTCTTGAAATGTTACTTGTCGCTAAACTGCAGCACATGCGTGTGTTTTTGAGTGCTTTAAGGCTAGTGTATTCTTTCCACACTGAATATTACATGAATAATGTCAGAAGGGACAGGTGAACAAAATGAAAAGTACCTCCTCAATGCTTTCTGATCATTATGGTAAAATAATTAATTTCTTTTGCAGTTTACATGACTTTTCATACAAACATCAAAATGCTTGTTTTCCATAAAAATATGTGCACCATCTGATATGTTGTTACTGTGGAAACAACTGTAGAATTTTTCTGGTGTGAAGGATTTTAATTTTGGGGGTAAACACGTATTTATTTTTACATGTTTTTCCAGGCCATTCGCTGCTATGATGCCTACATCTTGAAATCTGAAGGAAAAGTTGAACCTGAGGTGTTTTGCCAGTTAGGCCATTTCAACCTCTTGCTAGACAATTACCCTAAAGGTGAGTCAAAATATGAGTTTATTTAATCCATTGTTTTGAGTTGTTTATTCTCATATCTGACCCAACGGCTCTGCCTGTAACTGTAACTGTTTGAAATTAACGTTGTATGACAGATGTTTGAGTCGGCATCACTAATTACCTTCAAATTTCTGTCTTTTTGCCAGCATTATCTGCATACCAGAGGTACTACAGTTTACAGTCAGACTACTGGAAGGTGAGAAATTTTCTGTAAAATTCCATTCAGAGCTTGCTTTGTTGCTGTGGTTTGTTTTAGTTCCTGGACTAGATGCATGCTGGTGCTAGTCAGAGAGTTTTGTTTGTGAAGGTGAGCACTCTGAGATGCTATGGAGTGCTAGTGATGACAGTTCTAGATTTCCAGTGATAGAGCTTTAAGCTTGGTTGGCTGTTGACAAGACATATAAATGTGAATAATATAAATGTAGATCACTTGTACCTTATTGGAATAAGCTCAAATCTGTCCATATTTGTTAGTTTTCAACTAGGTTAGTTTGTAGCTAGGCTTGTTTTTGCGCTCAGATCATTCTTTTAATGTTCTCAAGTCATATGTCAGTATCTAAAATCCAACTCTGTACTAATTTTCTTGTCTGGTTTGTAGCTTTGTCTCTTCTGTGTGACTGATGCAGACGGTATAGTTTGGCTTGAGCTCAGTGCTGTCAGCACTGTGTGTCTGCTCAGCCTGAAATGGCACTTTCCTCGTCTAATTCTCCTGCCATGGGTACTCTGTGTTCCTTGCAGCGTAAGATTGTGCTAGAAACAAAGTATGCGTACTTGATTAACTGAGGTGCTGAATTGGTAGCAGCCTGAATTGGTGAAATGAGATGTGCTTTTCCGCGACTGCACACATTCAGAGAGAATTCAGGGTTGCATAATGCACACTAAGTAGTATGTCTAAATAGCAATGATAAGGTGTAACGAGAAACTCTTCAGTATGGTTGAATGCAACAAAGCAAAAGACTGACAGACGTGAAACAAACAGAACAGGATCTTCTATAGCCGTGTCCACACTAGTTGCGCTGGACAACAAACACATCGTGATGTCATTCATCACTTGAAAAATCGCTCGTGGAGTCTCTTCACTCATCTGCTCTCAACTCACCCAGAGTGCCATCACTGGTCATTTAGTAATAAACTGAATGTTATAGAGACAAAAATATTGTTTAAAATGGTTAAAGCTAATAACTGTGTAGACCTGCTCTGCGGCTGCACTCATTCTGATCTTAACTATTAAGGCTACTGCTGATAAAATCATTAGCTTAAATAACTTTTAATGACACGCAGCACACTTTAATTTTCACAGTATAAAACGGCCATTTAAAAACATGCAAGCCACTGGTGAAAATTAAAGGAAATATTTATTACAGAATTTTTCACGTATTTTAATAGCACAAACCAAAAGATTAAATCCCTTAACTGTTCTTATTTCTGTTTATAATTTATTATTATAAACAATGTGTTGGCGAAAAGACACACCACTGGAGAAGTTGCTAAGTTTAGATAGATTATGGTGCAATGACGGAACCATTTTACTCGCAGCATGTGTGGAGGAGGTGTTTGTTCTAGCACCTATAGCAAACACAACACTTATTTATTTATTTATTTTATAGCCACTAAAGAAAATGAAGGGACACTATAATGGGATATATACAGATAGTGTAGTAATTTTAAACTATACTGTGCTATACACATTTTGGACATAATATGCACTTCTTGTTGCACTCAATCTCCTTTTCCACTAAAGATATAAGTTATGTTTGGGTATATGTGCTACCATGAACACAAACTCTGTGTGGTGTGGTTTTTTTTTTTTTTTGGATTGCCGGTTATACCACTTGTGCCCACTGCTTGCTAACTTGCTGAGGAACTTAAGCAGAAGAAGCCACAATCTTTTTTTTCTTCTTCTTCTTCCAAAAAGAGTGTAACAACTTTTAAAAATGTCCCTGCCTCGTTGTCAGGGGTGAGAATAGCTCTCAAGCCAGTCTAAACCAGTGGAGAGATGCAACTCTGTTCAAGTTGTCTGTAACTCACTTTGTTTTTACAATATTTGATTTGTACATTTTCACATATAGCAGGTGCACTGCCAGTCATTCCATTGAGCCCAAATGCTGTAAACATGCAAAGCAGCGAGATGTAAATGTACCGTGGGACTGAATGATCCTAAGTGTTTTCCTGCTATTGACATGTTTTAAAATTGCTAGCACTTTAAAAGCAACTATAATAATACTCAAATAGTAATAAATCACACTAGAGATTTCAGTATTCATATAACGTTCATATAACAGGAATCGCCATTAATGTTTGCATATTGCAAAGAATAAGCTTTGTGTAAAATAATAGATTTTAAAATGTATTCATCGTAAATCACATTAACTACCAGTCAATTGCCAATCCACACACAGATCTAGCCGCAAAGCTAATCATTACTGAACTTCATGTGCACTACCAACTATTAAGAACATTAGCTGAAAACTCCCCACTCCCCCTGTAATTCCTTTTTTTCATGCTTTGACGTGTCAGTGATTCTTGTCAAATTCTACACAGTGTGCTGTAGTTTTCATAAAAATATTTGTACACATGGAAAAATCTGGGAGGTTTCAGCCAAATGCCACATCTATATGGTGCAAGGAGTCATTCTGATCATGGGTCTAATTCTTGATCCATTTTGAACCATTTTTTGAAACTTTGTTGTTGTCTACCTGATTGTTGATTAATTACCAAAAGACATTTTAGGTCAACATCATCTGTCCCTTATGCTTTGGTTTTCCTAATGGTGATGGATGACTGGCATCTATTCGGCATCTATATGTGCAACCTCATATTTATACCCCCAAAACAGTCAAAAGAAACAGTAGACTTTCTGGAGACTGAAAGCAAGTTGAAAAATAGAATGTGTTCAAGGATGATATAACAGCATGCTGCTCAAAAAGACAGCAGACCTAGGGTGAGATGTTATGTGAGCTTTTTTTTTTAAAAAAATTTATTATTATTATTCTTTTTTTATTGTTGCTCATGTCCCTCGGTGCTGAAGACAGACAGGAAAGTGAAGTGAAAGAAAAGCAAATAAAGCCATCTCTTCTTCTGGCCGGCTCACTGTCACACACGCTTGCACAGCTCACTGCTTAGGGAGAGAGACAGAAAGAGAAAAAGGGAGATAGGTGTGAAAACAGGGCTGTGGTGTGCCATGTTAGTCATTACCCCTCTAAGTCGTTCCCTACACACCATGAACAGGCTTAATCCACACCGGATGCTGTTTTCTGTGTGTGGTACATGCAGCAGATATGCTTCCATTTTAACAAGTTCTGTTTCACCACTCTTAGCCATCAGGGTCAGTGTAGCCTACCTCAAAATGTGTTTAATATCGTGGTACTCCGAATCTCTCTGTAAAAACTGATCGTGGACACATTTTAATCATTCAGGATCTGAATTCATCATAGCACCGACTCCTTGTTAGATTTACAATAAATATACATTGCAACCAAAGGTTTGTTAATCCAATGAAATTGTTACCACTGTATTCTGTGATGGAGCTTTAACAATGCCTGAATTTTAAATTAAAAAAAAAAGAAAAAGAGGCATGCTGCTAAAGTTGGGCTACAAGCTAAAACATTGAGCTAAAATTCATTAAGAAAAATTGATTGCAGTGGGAAAATGATACTTTTCCCCCCAACATTTTTTCCTTCTATCAGATAATTGAATATGCATTAATTAACTTTTACAGGTATTTGAATATTAAAATTGGGCAGAAGGCACATCCATAGTTTCCATTGCCAGGTGACCTGTCCTGTTTCTGTGATTAAACTGGTTACCTTTCCACTCGGGTGTACCAAGTGTACAGAACAGGGATGTTTTCAAGAATCACTAGACAATTTTACTGAATAAACCTGGGCATTATGGCAAATCAGTCTTCAGTAGTAGTGTTGTAACTGGCTTCCAATGTTTCTGTCTCTTTTCACGCACAGTCTCGGTTATAAACAGTGGAAGATGGCTGCAAGAGTGTTGCCATATACCAGTGACGCCAAGAAACTGATATCAGTTTGAATTATGGTTATGTATTGGTCACATTCTGCCTCTTGATAATGTGTTGAGTGGCCACATTTAAGCAGTTTATTATTTAATATTTTAACGGGATAAAATATTCTTGGGGACAGTGCCACCTGTGTGTGGTGGAAATGGCGTATCCCTACTTCAGAATCCACAGAACACTAGCTATGTTGTAGATACGTACTCGTGCTGGACAAGTCTTAAGCTTTTTTCTGTCCTCTTTTCAGAATGCTGCCTTTTTATATGGCCTTGGCATGGTTTACTTCCATTACAATGCGTTTCAGTGGTGAGTACTTTATTTATTTATTTATTTATTTATTTATTTATTTTTTTGCTATTACATATTTTGTAAATGTAATATTTTGTCATCATTGTCCTGTTTTATCAGCATATTGTGTATGTGGTGTGTGTGCATACATGTAATTGTTGAATTGTTTAAAAATCTTCTTTTGAATTTATGCTTGATAGGATATTCATTGTATTTTCATTGGAAGTAAAAGCCTGCTATTGGTATTACAGGGAACCTCTGTGGAAGTACTTCCCTTTTGTGTTGTGTCCATTTCTGAATGACCATCCCCAGCAGCATCTATATAGGCTTTTTCCCTCCACATGGCATTAAACAAAATTAGTGACGTTTTTTTTTTTTTTTTTTTTATATATATATATGAGTGATAAAGCTGTGAGGTTGTGTTGTTGTGAGGAACATTTGAGTTGTACATGATGGCCAAGTAGTTTTATTCAGTCCGATAGTACCAGAAAGAAACACTGCTGTTAGTAAATCCTGTTTCTCACCAGAGCAGCTGGTAGCCAATAAAATTTTAATTAACTAAGGGGCACGTTCATTGGCAGTTAAATGTGGAATTATAATGACTTTGTTGACCTTTTATGAGCTTCATTATAGCACAATTACTGCGGAAGACAATGTTATTCGACACGTCTATCGTAAGTTGCACAGTATGCGCGATGTTAACCACCTACTAATGAACATTTGCAGCCTCTCACTATAATAAATATTATCATCTAATAGTGTACACAGTTATGTTTTTACGTCATATTATCCACTGAAAAGTGTGATTTCTATTTCTGTTTTGAGAAGAAGTGTCTTGTAGCGCACATTCACATTTTGTAGAACAAAGATTTGAAGAGTCCATAATGCTACTTTGATAGTTGTATGGTAGCAATTCAAATGGGGCAAAATATTGGCACACATTAAGAATATTTTGAATAACTACCCCTATAACTATCTTTTTCTGTTTCATTGATGTATAAATATAAGGTTGTAAAATTGCATGTAGAGGAGCAAAATAGCTACTTTACACCTGATAGTGTGTCACAGACTGGCTCTGCAGATTACCTACAATCTTCCATGTTCTCGATATTTCTACCACCAAGTGAGCTGTGCTGTACTTATGTACCTGGGCTGAATTACTCTTCTTGCCCTGGTACCATTTGAGCCAGGACATATGGGAGAAAATAAAAATGCATTCCGTTGATTATCACAGTTGTAATAGAATCATCCTGCTTAATGTCTTCAGCTGGAATTGCTTGTTTGATGGCACAAAAAAGGCAGCTCCATGCTTATTGCAAAATCAAATGAGCTATGCCTGGTGTGTGTGCAACTAGCCCTGTCACAATAATTACATTATCGACTTATCATACGATATATGGACGTGACCTTGATCATTTTTGCTGACCTTGATATTGCCCATTGTGTTTACATGCGTGTTTGTTTACATGAGAATGAATGTTATTAACATTTTAGCCATTCGCTTCTGTCCTCTCGTTGCTGTAGGGCTGCCAAATTAAAGTTCAAACTTTGAATATTCGTTGAATTTAAGAAAAATAGAAAAAAAAATGCGCATTTGAATGCAAAAACTGCTTGCATTCGAATTAAAATGTGTAGCAAGCACTAGCACCAATTTTAATTAAAACATACTGTTGAAAAAATGACACTCAAGATATTACTAACCCACTAGCAATGTTTTTTGAAGAAGAAAAGTCTAGAAAGAATTGTTCTAGTGTTTGAAATATTCCAGTCATAGTCAGTAATGTCGGGGATTGACCCGCTTAAGCTGTGTGAGCTGAAGCTGAACAGTGAATGAACACCAGTAAACTGAAGTGGCTTAATTAGCTCACCCAAACGCACCCTATACACATATGAGATTAATCAGACATGTACACAACATAAACGTAATATTACAGCTTGCGTCTGCACAAAACGACGCAAATGTGAACTTGAACTGAAGTAAGGCGCTAGGTAGAACGGTAAATCACGTTGTGAATATGCTTTTTCCGTAAAAACGTAAAATGAATAACTAAAGCATAAAGAATTCACAATATTTGTAGTACAATAGTGTACTCATTGTAATGTAATTATTTCAGGGGATCAAGTTTTCACAAGGGCAGTTTTCACGGGTTTTTGTTGATACATGTTTAAGCTAATATATAATATGTGTGAATATTTGGTTTCATTTTTGCATTTTACTGTCAACTAAAATGCCGTTAACTAATATTCAGTGCCATTTTAGTCAGAGTAAAATTGATTAAAATTTATAAATATGAAGAAATATTGACTAAAGGATATTTTCGTCAGAAGACAATTTTCACACTGTTTTTAGTCACAGTTTTTAATCACTGGAACTGGCCTGAGAGCCTAGGTTAAATCTTTTGCTTTTATAGTCTTAAGCACTTTAGTTTAAAAATAAATGCACTTTATTAACAGCCAGATTTGTTCTTTGCAATAAACAATGTAACAAGGCGCTGTTTGGTTTGTATTTATTCGTTGCGCCCTCTTGTGGACTGTTGATTTAAAAATCTGGTGTTTTTTGACGTTCCGGTTCCAGTGTCTGAATATTCTTAAGAATTAAAAGTTCATTGCACTTTGAAAAGGTGTACTTGTGTATTATTGTATCAGTGGCATAAAATGGTCTTAAAATAATATCGTTTATCGCAATTATTTCTGGGACAATGTATCGTCTAACAAAAGTAGTTATCGTGACAGGCTTACCTGAAATACTTTCATAATCTGAATATTGAATCAGTTCTTTTCGTTTTAAAGATGTTTTTTTAGTATTTAAAAAGATCTTTTTCAGAAAAGATGGAGGTGTTTTTTTTTTTTTTTTTTTTTTTTTTGGGGAAAGCGCAGCAGGTTTGACATTGTTGTTGTTTATATAAGTTGGGGGTTCTATGCTGACTGGCACACTAAAGGTGACCTATAGGTGGCTCTGTGACTCCCCAACCAGTAAGTCTTCATTTTACCCCCAGGTTTTGCCACCATTTTTTTTTGGGGCAACATTTTGTGTTTCTCTTACCATTACTTTAGTTCAAAGTAAAATTCCAATAAATGTTATCCGTTGTTGACCAAATGATAAACAAATTGTTTAATCAGTTCTCTTGTACACATGAGGACCCAGTCATGTGTTTAAACTCCCCTTTTATCCAAAATACATTGTTTATAAGCATACATACATACCCAATCAGAGAAACACTGCAATAAAAACTCAGAAATATGTGTTTGGACAGAAAACTGTTCACAAGAACAGATGTTGTGCTCTGCATCCTGCAGCTGATCTTTTAACAAATAGCTTCTCCTCTTGTGGCAATTATTCCTCTGTTGTTTTGTAGTTTAAGCTCTGCGTTCTCTCATGCGCATCCTGTTTCACAGTCTGGAATCAGTCATCTCGGCAGCGAGCGCAGCAGCAGGCAGGGAGGAGAAACTGGGTTCGAGTTCAATGAGTTCACAGAGCTGTGCTTCACACAAACGACCCGAGTTTGCATTCACTGAGGACACAGAAACAAGCAGAACCCTACTGCTACTAGTTGGCCACATGTGCAGTTTAATAGGGATTGTTTGTAGAAAAATGTGTCTATGTAGGAATTCTGGTTCTTAATCGCTAATACCTGCTGCCATGCATTTACATTTTTGCCCAAACATTGCCATGGTAACCAAATTACTTCTGCAGCTACCAGTGTCCTTAAGAGTGTCTGCCCAGGTTACATGAATACCTCATGTACATGTTTTAAAATTCACATTGAAATTGTTCCAGTCTTATGGCATTTTATTCCTTGGTGCTGCCTGAAATGGCTTTTGTAACGTGTTATGAGGGAGTATGTTTCCACTCAAATACCTCTTTATGCTTTTCCGACTTCTGCAGGGCGATAAAAGCCTTTCAGGAGGTGCTTTACATTGATCCCAGCTTCTCTAGAGCCAAGGAGATCCATCTGCGGTTGGGGCTGATGTTTAAAGTCAACACAGACTACGACTTAAGCCTAAAGGTTTGTCCAATTTCATATATGTATCCATTGCAGCAGCGTTAGGGTTAGTTTAATTTTCAGAGCCTTGTACCACGATACAAACATAATATGTTGGTATTATTCACATAATTAAAAATATGATCAATTTGTGATGTTTGCTTTACAGAAATATTACAGTTTAAAAACTGCAATTGAAATTTTATTTATATATATATATATATATATATATATATATATATATATATATATATATATATATATATATACACACACACACACACACACACACACACACACACACACACACACACACACACACAGAAAGCAAAAGAAAAAACCCTTTTTTGGCTGAACAGCTGTTGCATGCATTCTGTGTTTTTCTCTGGCCTCTGCTGCTGTTCACTGAGGTTCAGAGATGGGTCCTTTAGGCATCTCTCAGTCCTTTTTAGTGCAGTGGTTTGCATGCTGAGTTGCCATCTGGGTCATGTTGCCTAATAAGGGAGGAGAGGAGCCTCTGTGCTGAGGATTTGATGCGCAATATCGACTTTGCTTTTTTGTCCCTTCCTGTTTCCCTACTGCCCAGCATCTGTTTATTCTCACTGAGCAAAAAACACTACAATTAATAAATGGGTTTCCCTCCCCAGTTAGCGTGGTGACACAGTTTTACTGTGTGTTTGGGTGTTGTGTATAAGAATTGGGGCTTTTATATCTGCAGTCATCAGCAGTGAGAGTGTGTGCGTGCGTGCATGTGTGTGTGTCTGTCAGTCAGTCAGCTCTTTTGCTCCTTATTCTCCAGGGCGCTGTGGGCAGAGTGAGTAAAAAGCAAGTGAGTGAGCATTAATAAGTTGCTGGTGCTGCACGTGCAGAATGTCCTCTGCTCTCTGTGAGGGTGCTGAAGGCAGCTCTGGCTGGCAGCCAGCCTTCCGATTACACACCGAATCTGTGTCCCACTTACGGGAACAAAGGCAAGGAACCAACACTGCACCTCACAGCTCCTCACAGATACAGCTCATGTGCCTGACAGGGCTTCTTTCTTACCGTCCGATCCTGTTATATGTGGCTAAAACAGGATGTGTTTAATAATGCACCCTTTACAGCATTTCATTATTTTTATTGCTGTGAATTATTCTCCTGAACGGATTGTCTTTGCATCGGTCTTCAATAATGAATAGATGTTGGATCATTTTAACATTCCAGCAAGGTGTTGATTTTGATTGATGGAATAAAGAAGCCTACAGCTTTACAACATGAGAGCAAGGTTGTTCCAATACCTAACATGCACTGAGAGAGAAAGTGAGAGATGGTCCACAATTAGAAACACCATACTGCTTCCCCCCTCTCCACAACCCCAAAGGGATTGACTGGTGCAGCACTTCTGCTGCTTCTCTCTTCTCCCCCCGTCTCTCTTTCTCTGGCTTTCTGAAAAGAGTGTGGGGAGAGCTTACTGCACGCATATGAAGTGTGTGATTAAAAAGCCTGGAGGTGTGTGTCTGTGAGTGAGAAAGGGAGCAGCATGTCATCTCTCAGCTGCTGCTCTCTTGAATAGTAATCAGTGTTGGAGGGAGACAGAAGCTGGCAGTCCTGCTGCATTATCTTCTTGCCTGCTGAGTGCCACAGAGCTCACATAGGATGGTCAGCTGGTTGAGGGATATCAAAAAGCAGACTGCATAGCACTAATGGCTTGATATGCTCCTGGTGTGTGTATGGGATGGGTAGGTACTCTGTGGAATTTTGTTTTTTGTACATTTTTATTGCCTTTTCGTTGCCATTATGTGGAATGTGTGTCTTAACTGTAATGGTTGACCGGAACCGAAAGGACAGAGGTAAGTGGTAAGTGGTTAAATTTTTTTTATCTGCAAAAGGCTGTATCACTAGTACACATGTAAAAGGAGATTCCTTATTTTCATCGTTCTGTCATTTTACCTGTGTTTTATTATTAAATAGAAATCTGATTTTTGATCTTGTCAGTGTGGGTTGTGAAAGCTATTACTGGTAAGGCTCAGTAGGCAGATATGTCTCTCCTATTTCTGTATACTGCATCGTATTGTAATTCATAGCTGTGTCTCTTCAGTTGTTGCTATGCTTGCAGACTGGTGACCATATTTTCCTGACAAAACATGTTGTTTAATTAAGCTTAATTGTCTAATGAAACAACATTTTCTGGTGCCATCATTTTCCGGTGGACCTAAATATCCTTGCACATATACACAAAGAATTGGATTAAATAAATTTTTCCTCCTGATTATAATGAGAAAATTCCTTAGTGCTTCTTTGTACAGGAGTTTCTTTACATATTTCTTTACCTTGCTTGCTTAGTGGTTTGTTATTTTTATTCTTGTCCAGTTTCTGGTACAGTTTCATAGTTTGGGTTCAGTGGCTTTTTCACAATTTAGCAACTGAAGTGGATTCAAGACAACTGTTGCAGCCCACGGTTGTTGGGGCACAGATAAACATTTGTGCATTGAATTTATGGTTTCATCAGACGCCTTTGCTCATCCCATTGTAGATTTAGATTTTGAGAATGTGTCTATGTGAATAGATGTTACTAGGTCTAGTAACATAGATGTTACTCTCTTCTATCAGTTTTGTTTTAGTTTCCTCTCAATTTGCTTAAAATGATGGTGCTTAAAATTATACACTTGTAGTCAGTTTGAGGTTGAAACTAGGACAAAGGAGTTCACCTTTGTCTCAACATGATGCACTTTATATAGTTTATATACTATGTAAGACTTTCTGTACAGTGTTAAAGTTAACCTTGTTGAAAATCCTCTCTGTAAAGTGAGCTGTATGTGAATTAGGGCTGGGTGATATTGCAAAGAAAAAAATCTCAATTTTTTTGTTCTTTCAACTTTATGAACTATTCTTGATTACAATCTGAATTTTTTTGTTCTTAAAATAATGCAATTACAAATAAATTGCATAATTTTTCAAAGTTTTCTATTTATCAGAATGGACTTTCAAAAATGTAGATGTGCAAAAGTAGTAACAGCATCATCTATAGCAAATAGTGCGAACAATGGCTCTTTTAAGTAAGGGATATTTAAAGAAAGGATATAAAAAAATTGTTTGCACTATCTGCTACAGATGGCGCTGTTACTATTATTTCACAACTTTGTGAACCCTTCGTTGTCGACAGAGTAAATGGGGACCATGTCTTTCGTAACATGAAATGCTACCGCAACTGAGAAGTCAACTTGGGGTATTCTTCTCGTATCCGAGTTCCTTCCCTGTTTACGGAGTGACGTGAAATCAGCATGGTTAAACACAGCATTAGAAATAAACAAAGTAAAACTTCTTACCTTTAAATGAGTTATACTGTATATACAAGCATTAGCTTTAGATTAATCAACATACAGATATATTCGTTTGTTAAATCTAAAACACTGACTGTACAGTTTGCTGTTTGGGAAAGAAAATATACATCACTCATCCGAGTTAGCTGCCTAGCTTGCTGCTTACAAAATACAAACAACTGGGCGTCAGTTTTCCCACTTCATCTGTCAAAAGTTCTGAGGTAGAAAATGACGTAATTCCGACCAGCGAGTTACCGCTTAGGATGTAATGCAGCATTATATTTTACGTAAACTTCACAATAACTTCACATCTGACTTTTCAAACCCGTACCAATTTCATATCTCTGAAGTGATATTTGAAACTTTCTTTGATATGAGTGAAGTGCTGCCTGTTTATCTTGGTGTTTTTTTTTTTTTTTGTTTTGTTTTCCCCCTTTCTTTTTTTTTCCCTTTTTCTTTTAATCTAACCACGCAGTATTTGGGAGTAGTGCAGGCTGTAGGAGATGTTTATCAGGTTAAGAAGGTGGTGTTTTTCCTTCATATTGGTTTAAACATTTAAAATTAAACATTTTGAAAATCATGTTAAAACATTAATATGAATTAATTATGAAAATCGCCCAGCGCTAATGTGAATTAACATTATCTTTAGTCACACCTCTTCTGTCTCTCCTTACAGCATTTTCAGCTTGCTTTGATAGACTCCACACCCTGCACTTTGTCTAAAGCTGAAAGTAAGTACCATTAAGCAACAAAGCAAGCTTCCTTTATGCATAAAATGCAGTTCTATTGAGTATCTGGATGTGTCAATGGGTAGAATTACAGTGGTTCTTTCATCAATTCCTTTTGAGGCAAAATGAAAAGAGACTAGGCAGCTTGGGCAGACTGGATACAAATGGATATTTCTGTAATTTATTTTTCCTCCTCATTGCCATTTCTACACTCCCTAAGACTCCAGTTGCCAAGGAAACTGCCTTACAGGATTCAGCCTTGTGCAGCTCTCCACACCGGCAGTAATGATGGGCTAGAAGTGCACATAGAGCACATTAACCTTCTCCCTCTCCCTCCATATGCATCCAGCTTACCAGTGACTCTTTATCTTCTGGTGTGGATAAATAGTGCTCTTGCTAGTGACATTTTTTTTCTCCTCCTTTGCTGTTTTTGGTGTATATTTCCTTAGTGATTGTTTTCTTTCTCTTTCCCTTTATGCAGTTCACTTCCACATTGCTCATTTATATGAAATTCAGGTGAGTGCTGTTCTGTATTTGCACTATGTTTTTAATCTTTGATTTGATTCATCTTTTCGTAAGAGATAACACCTGTTAAGTGACAATCATTTGAGCATGCCCTTTTTGTTGAAGCTTTGTCTTATTTCTGACATCAATCCTTAAAGTGAAGAGTGTAATGTGTGTGTGTGTGTGTCTGTTTGTTTTTATTACTATTATTATTACAAACAAGATAAGTAGCTGTTTGGGTCAGTAGACCTGGTGCACTGCAAAGCCTACATTGGCGATTCAAATTTAGCTGTGTCTGAATATTTGGTATGAGCTTTTTGGACTTGTACATTACACATAGTCACTTTTGGCAAGAGAAAAGGTCAAGCTACTTTCAGTGACACTTCAGCTAACACTGATCCAAACAGATAATAATATAAAGTTGAACTTGGAAGATATCCCCCATCCCCCAAGAAGCCCCAGTTATTTTCTTTGGCATCATGTTTGCAGGATTAAGTTGACCTGCAATTTTTTCCCCCAGAATCAGAATGTAGTGTGAGAAAGGCTATCTATTTATTCTTAGACAACTTCCAGTGCCACTTTCTTTCTCTAGCTATCTGCTCAGTACACTGTGTGTTTTGGATTGATTGGCCATTCACATCCCATCAGGTCAATCAGAGAGTGCACAAGCTGTTTGGAATAAACATATTTTTAATGGAGAGGGCTCTAAATCTCCAACATCTTTGGACCTGACTGATACAAACTGTTGCTACTGTTATTTCGGCTGCTCCCATTGGGGTCCCCATAGTGGATCACCTCCCATTGTCCACATATTGATTTGGCACAGGTTTTAGGCCGGATGCCCTTCCTGACGCAACTCTCACCATTTATCCAGGCTTGGGACCGGCACTGAGAGCGCACTAGCCTGTGCACCCCAAGTGGCTGAGGTTGGCGCCCAGCATGGGGCTCAAACCCACGATCCTGAGATCAAGAGTCGCATGCTCTACTAACTGAGCTAGCCGTGCACCAGTCAACAAAAAATTAGTCCATAAGTAGAGAACCTTATGATTAGTTCTTAAACAGATGTGGTAAATAGAAATTGCTGGCCCTAGCAGGTTTGTGATAGTGTTTGAAATTTTTCATACACTTTTGTACTAGTGCCTATTTTGTATAGTTTCTCTGTGTACTCTCAGATACATTTAGTACCTCATACACAGACAGGCTCACACAGGAAGGGGTTTGTCCATATAACAGTGTGAGGTGTGATGTGCTAGCTTTTTTTTTTTTTTTTAAATGCTTGTGTGTGGGCTGGGCCTTGTTAAGCACTCAGCCTGGGTTTGTGGAGTCTATGGCTCAGTCTCAAGGTCACCAAGAAAAACAAATATTCTGAGTGGGCTTCTCATAGTGTGTGTGAGTGTGTGAGTGTGTGAGTGTGTGAGTGTGTGAGTGTGTGAGTGTGTGAGTGTGTGAGTGTGTGAGTGTGTGAGTGTATTTGCGTTAATGTGCTCTTAACCCATTGGCTTGTTGAGTCTAGTCTGTCCTGTCATGTCCTGTTCGTTCCTAGACTGACCCTCCCCCGATGTTTGTCTGTCTTGTCGTGCATGCTATCACTCTGTCTGGCCTGACTAGTTAAGTCCTTTCCTGCTAGCCAGCACTCTCATTGTAGTCAGTCTGTGGAGCGCCTTTGTGCCCACCCTTACGGGCCATAAAAGCGCTGACCTTTCTGTCTGCTAAACGTCCTGTCCTCACTCTCTCTGTAGAAGAAGTACCGTGCGGCAAAAGAAGCATATGAAAGTCTGTTACAGACAGAGAATCTTCCGGTACAGGTGAAGGCAACTACTCTCCAACAACTGGGTAAGTTTTGCATTTTTCAATTTCCTGACTTTTCTGTAGTCTTCTGTGCAGCCTGTAAGTGTAGTTGTAGTATATCTTTGTTGTTTAATTAATGTTTAATGTCTTTTTCACCTTTGAGGGAGTGAAAATTGTGGTTTGATTTCTGGCCTAAATTTATAAGGCCAGAATTCAATATCTAACCTAACAGCTCTTAATTACACCACAATGAACTATAATCTCTTCCACAACGAGTGCTCACTCTCTTATACTTCAAAAAAGCTCTAATTCCAGATTTAATTCTGTTTAGTCTGAAGCAGCAGCACACCAGTTTATACTTTACCTTAGCCTAGTTGCACAACGGACCACACAAAACATCCAACCCACCTGGTGGGTCTTTTGCACCCACCCCCTCAAGGTCCTTTAAAATCTCCTGCCAGTCTAGAATTTACCCTGGAAGGATGGTAAGGGGGGCTGAGAGACGCCGTCATAAAACCATTTCCACGCTGACCTGTAATTGTCGGCACTCGTGCGGTTGCCGTAGTGACAGGCGTAGGCGTTTGGCACAGCTGTTAAAAGCTCAGCTGGGATCAGAGGATGGGAGAGGCTTTGTCTAACACTTCGTCTTGCTGTCCTTAACAACCTCTGGCTGTCTGTGATGGGATCTTTTGAAGCTGCTTGTGGTAGTGAGAGAACCTCCTCTTTCCCTTTCGTCCCTCTTCTGTTACCTCCTTATGGACAAAGATGAGCAAGCAAGCAAACCGCTAGCTTTTTCATGTCCAGAAGTTTTCCCAAGTGAACTTGGTCAGGGGTTCATTACAGCACAGGCACTGTTAGGTTTTTGTAGGTCATATTATTGTAGACTGTGATAATCAATTTGATTGATGATTTCCAATGCTCCTACAGGCTGGATGCATCACACAGTAGAACAGCTAGGAGATAAAGCTAACAAAGACAGCTATGCTATTCAGTGTCTACAGAAGTCTCTGGAAACAGATCCTGACTCTGGACAATCTTGGTACTTCCTGGGCAGGTACTACAACTTTTTTTTTTTTTTTTTTTTTTTTTTTTTTTTTTTTTTTTTTTTTTTTTTTTTTTTAAAAAGCATGGAGATCTTGTCTGATATGTATTGGTTTGGCAAGCATTTTATATATAAGCATATATTTGTTACTCACTGATATTGAGATACTTATTATACAGATTCACAAAAATGTTTTATTGACATTTTTAATTAACCTAAAAACAGTTTGATTACCATGAGCTAACCAAAGCTTGTTTGCTACCAGTCTGGTTTTCCCAGGAGACTCGGCTGTCAGATCCAAAGTCAGCTGTGCATCTTGGTAGCTGACATTATACTTTAAGGAATTAGAGTTTTTAGGCAAGGCTAGTTGTAGTATGATAACTCACGGGATTGAATCGTTTTTGAGTCTATAACAGCATAGAACTGTGCTGTTTATATGTTCAGTACTTCAGAGCAAACCTCAGTCGGATGATCATGCTGACTTTCTTCTCCTTTCTCACAGGTGCTACTCCAGTATTGGAAAGGTCCAGGATGCGTTTATTTCATACAGGCAATCCATTGATAAGTCGGAGGCTAGTGCTGATACATGGTGCTCAATAGGGTAAGCACTGATCATGACGGCATGATATATGGAAACACAGTATTACTAGTTGGTGTAATTGAGCTGTCAGGAGCTGATAGGTATAGTTCTGTAACATTGTAAGGCATATATATGTTTTGCTACAATTGGCAAATTTAAAAAATGTCAACTGGTTATTTAAAAGCTTACATTTTTAGTATGTCTTGAGAGATTTACTATTTGAGCTCCAGTTGACTGCAATAGCTATGTCCTTAATTGGGATTCTGGTTTTCGTAGTCATACCTTCCCACTTCGTTTTTCATGTCCGATCTCATGTGACTGTTTCTCTGTACTCCCTTATGACTGTCTTCCCTTCTTTCTGCTGCGCTCGTCCCCAGTGTGTTGTATCAGCAGCAGAACCAGCCAATGGATGCACTTCAGGCCTATATATGCGCAGTACAGCTGGACCACAGCCATGCAGCTGCCTGGATGGATTTGGGAACCCTCTATGAGTCCTGCAACCAGCCTCAGGATGCCATCAAATGCTACATTAATGCCACCTGCAGCAAGTCCTGCTCTAACGTTACTGCCCTCACTGCCCGTATTAAATGCCTACAGGTACTGACCAATGTGTTAGACTATAATAATGTCTTAATATTCAAATTTTTATGGGTCCTATTTGACATACAGATTATGTTTAGTGTTTTCTGTTCCAAACTGTGCATTGTGTACATGTGTTTGTCTATATCCACATACAATTTATTTTTATACCTGAGCTGTTTCCAAGCCTTTGCCATTACCATCTTTACTTTCCCAACATACTTCCATTACATGACCTGGAATGTTTGATTTTCAAATATGTAGATTGATGTATGGAGCTCTTTTTTTAATAATCAACCACTTATAAATCCAACTGTGATTTTTACACATCTTTTCTAGGCTCAGTTGTGTAATCTACAACAAGGTAGTCTACAGAGTAAAAGTAAAATGCTCCCTAGTATTGAGGAGGCGTGGAGCCTACCAATTCCAGCAGAGCTTACCTCCAGACAGGGAGCCCTGAACACAGCACAGCAGGTGAGACCAGCTCAGCTAGACGGGCCTGTAGACATCCACCCCACTTCCCACACCCTTTATGAGGATTCTAATAGGGTTAACAAATATGCATTTCTCCAAGAGCTTTAGATGTATTCTATGATAATGTTTAATATATACTAATACTTCTTTCACACTTTGAACACCTTCAGTGTTTGCACGTAAATATTACCATTTCACTTTAAAGGTTTTTATACCACAGTGCTATTATATTTTCAAATCGTATCGGTCAGACGGTGTTTTTCAATATTTAATAATGACAGAGCTCAGACAGAAGTGCTAACAGCAAGTCAAATCACTGATTTATTTTAATGCAACTCCTTGTAATACTTTATCGTTTCTGTAGTAACCGCTCGTTCACAGGGACTTGAGTGTTCTTGAACGTTCCACGCAATCTAAGGCTAATAATAAACAGATTAAAACGTTTGTTATTTAGCATTTAAAACATATGTTATTAAATTAAAAATCGCTGGGAAATTGCAAACACTTCGGGACATGCTGCTTCACGCCATGTTTTATTCTTTACACTAATTTGTAATCCATGGTTCAATCTTTGATGATTTAACAATTTAATTTTATTTGACTTTTGATTTCATCAACACAACAGCTCACTCAGTCACTCATATCATTCATCATTACTGTTCATGGGATCCACATGAACAGAAAATAGTGACCAATGCACTAGATCAGTTGGAGGTCTCTGGTGAATGCAGGATTTGTGAATGCCGAGGGACAATTATTAGGAGACTGTTGGTGTAAAATATATTATGAACTCCCTGTTCTTATTAACTGTTTTCCTCGAGCAGCTATTTGACACTGAAGTGTTCATTATCAATGTTTCAGTGGCAAATTGTGTTAATGTGCTTGGTTTTCATTGGTCATGTCAGTGTTCCATTATTACTGCCACGAAAAAACTTGATATAGTGCAAGGCTTGGAAAGCATATGAAAAGGAAACCATGGGACTAAAATCTTGATTTTTGTTTTCACCACCATTGACTTATAAGGTAGACATCTTCCAAAATAAAGCTAGTCCTTTTGTAAGTGGTTTAGAGTGACTATGTAGATAAACTCCAGGAAACTCCTTTGCTGTTTGAACTCCTCCAAGCTGCTGTCTTCACAAGCTGCTGTCTTGACCTTTTTTACCCATAGCAAGCAGGAAAATCTCATCAGCGTGGTGAAGGTCAGTCCCAGCTCCCAGCACAGTCACTGCCTCCACACATGCTCTCCTCTAGCCAGTCAGTCGACCAGTCCAGTCCTAGCAAGAGGAAGAGGACTACCAGTCCATCCAAGGTAAAGAACAACATCATATATAGTTTAGAACTGTTAAAAACTTTACATAGCCTTACTACATGTTTCCCTCATTCAACATATGCACAGAACTCAGCTGATATCTGCACCAACAGTCCAGTCCAACAGCAAGTTCCAAACTGGTTCCTAACTCCCCAGAAGCTTCAGGTTGGTAATTAACCCCCCACCCCGGAACTGTATAATGTACACTTATTTGCATAATTGGACTAATTCTTGACCATCTCTTTCCTCTGTACTCACAGCACTTGGAATATTTGCGGGCTAACAGAGCAAACCTGAAGCCAGTGCAGCTTCAATTGTTAGAACAGATGGAAAAACAACTCATTCTTATGCAGCAGCATCAGCAGGTGTGTATGCTGTTACATATGAATAATTGCCTGCATTGCATAATTTTATGTCCTATTTTTGTGTAATCCTTAATCACTTCTGGTTAGCAGTATGGTAAGCATGTAAGACTTTCATTCATCATCTTTGAACAGATGAGATTGGCTGCTGTTGGTGAAGTGCGGCCCACCTTATCCAACGGCCCTTGTCCAAAAAGTGACCCATCACTGCCTGATTCAAAATCGCTCCCATCACCGCGCCATACACCAGTTGCTCTCTCCAACACACCCAACACCACTCAGCCCTCATTTCGTACACCCTGCACCCTTCAGCCAATGGCCAACGGACCTGTTCCTGCGAGCCCCTCCCCCTGCAGTACTGCTGGAGCCCTGGCTAACACAGAGAGAAACTCTGTGGGCAATAATCACTTACCAGGGCAGGGGAGCAATGGAAATGTGCCTTACCTGCAGCAAAACGCACTACCTCGTAACTGTGCAACCCCTACCAGCAGCAGCAGCACAATGAATGATCAGCTGTGGAAAAGCCAACATGTCAACTCCACTCAGGTGAGAAAACCCACTCACATTCTTCTGTAAGTGGTCTGGGAAAGTTTTCTATTTTTTTCCCCCCCCTAATACCAGAAATATTGCCTTGCCAGTTATCACACAAAGCTACAGTGATGGTTTGTTTTATTTATAACTAATTTCCTTTTTCTTGTGTTTTTGACAGGGGCTTAACAAAAGTCCAGGTTCGCATTTAGCAGGTCCCAATGGTGAGCGGCCACTTTCTTCCACAGGGACGTCTCCACCTACCTGCACCAGCGTTCCAAATGAGTGTGGATATTCTGCACAGGAGGCTCTCAATCCCCTTCCCTCTCCCCCTGTCCCTCACTCCTCTACCTCAGGTGGACAGCAAGGCCCTGCTCCGACCAAAGAGAGCATGCCTTCCTCAAATGGGCATTTGGCGGGGATGCCCAACAGCACTGCCACTGCAGGACGGCCTAATCACGTCCATCAGGGCCTGGCAGGTGCTGCTGTGCCCGAACTCTGCTCACCAGCTCAACTCAGTCCAGACAATCTTCCGCTTTCGGCCTTGCTTATGGGAAAAGCCAATAGTAATGATGTTAGTAAAGACAGTGGGGTGGCTGCTCTTGGCACAACAGTTAACAGCATTCACCTACAAATGGGCTCTAAGATGCAGGAGAACTCTGTGGCTTCATCACCCTGCTCGGCCATGTCTACAGCCACACCTTCACCCAAATCCACAGAGCACAACAGCGCTGGCAGCCTTAACAGCCCCAGGCTCAATGGGAAAGGCCTGGAGGACTCGCAAAGCCCAATGAAGGTGGACTCTCCTTTAGTCTGCTCTAAAGCTCCCACCCCTTCACTTGTTCCGTGGGCATCTGTCTCCATCTACCCAAGCTCCAGGGAGGTGCTTAAAGCCTGCAGGTGGGCACCAATGACAGTCATGAAATGACTAAAAATTTTCAAGCTAGTTGCTCCCAGGACTGGGCAACGTATAACATTGCCTGTTACATTGCCTGGTCCCAGGAGCTTGTCATGTTACTTCTTAATTTAAGTTTCACACTAGGAGGGAAATGCATGTTTCAGTTTGTATGAAGTGAAGAAGGCATTCAAAAGGAAGGGACTCAAAAACACATTATAATTTAGGCGTTCAACTAAGGATTATTTTGATAATTGATTAATTAGTTTGGATTATTTTGTAAATATACTAAATACTAAAAAATATTTATTTAAACATTTCTTTCTAGCATTTTAATCAATTAATACTACAGAACACTTAACTGGGCTTAATTAAATAGCATATCACTAACTATAGTACAATATTGTGAAAGTGCTGAAGCTGAACACCGTTTTTAAATCAGATATATTGAAGTATGTGTATATATATATATATATAGACAGTTATGTATGTAAAGAAAATTAAATGATTCATCAATGCTACTGGGTCAAAAGTTTAACTAATTACATTTTCTTCTACTGAGTGCTTTACTGATCTTTTTTTGGGCGTTTGATCCTGCGTACTTAGCTTTGTCAGTAGAGGTGTTAATGCATGATGACACATTTGTGCCGTTGTTGCATGCTGTGAGATTTTCTAAGCTTTCTCAAATACAAAGACTTCATTGTATCAAAATCATCGGACGAATATAAAGATAATTCTTTTGCAACACTTGACCTGATAAATTACTGCCATTTTTGTGTAATTCACTGTAATAGAAGTGTTAAAATGGGAAGGTGTTTTTCTCGCCTCCTGCAGACACCTTGGGAAAAATGGTGTATCCACGAGTAGCATCTTATTGGACAGATGTCCCCCTCCAAGGGTACCTCCTTCACCCTTCCCTCCACTACCAAAGGACAAACTCAACCCCCCTACCCCTAGTATTTATGTGAGTATATCATGTTCTTTTTTTGCTTCATTGGTGACATGTTGGTGATGATTTATAAAATTGTTGGCTTGGCTCAAGTCTTGGACTTAAGCCAGGACAATTTTTGGTCCTGTGAAAACTGATGGTTTAAGCCGTAGGACGTGTCTGTTAAGGGGTTAGAAGACTCTCACAATCGAATCAGACAAAATGCCTACACGTAGCACTCCAGACTTGTAAGGCCACAGCACTGTACAATTTAGTGTATAAGGTATAATTTAACTTTAGCGGACGATTAGAAAGTCAATGAATGTTCTAAAAATTCAACAAAATACAATAATTAAATACATTAGAAATTTTAATTTAATGTAATTTAACAGGTTGAATAATCAATTCTTGACACTAAAGTTTTTATATATCACTATATCTAAGTAACTGCAAACCAGAAACAAAATCAGGACTAGGCATGACATGATACATTAAAGGCACGATACGAGACGTGTCCCTATACAGGCTTATAGAGATGATATTGACACAAATAAAATATTACATTTTAATACATTTATTTGAAATGTCAACAAATTGAACCACTGCAATTTCAATACATTGTATTGTAAGAAAAGTAGATCAGGATTTATAAGTTGTAACTTTCTCCTATTATTTACATTTTAATCATTTTCAGTGTCAGATGTATTTCTTGGCAACAATATATAATATGGAAAGATTGTTTGAAGGTAGAATAACAAATTCATGTCATCACCCCTCCTGCTGCTTTCTGACATCCGTCTTAAATGCACGAGCGCATCACACTTCCCAGTTGAATTGTACATATGAGCAAAACAATTGTGAGTTTATTTAATATGTTTTCTCGTCCCTCCGAAATTCATTTCTGGTTACGCCACTGTCAGCACAACACACAACGTGCTTCTGAATCATTTTTAGACATGAATGTGGCCTACTTCAAGTGCCGCACACAGGCGCTGATTTTAACCCAAATTCAGATTGTGGTCAAGCCAGCCATGGTAGAAACCAGTGTGCACGTATATACTGCGGTTTACGGTAACTACCCTTCAGATGGCTACTCTACAGATTTGCTGTGCATTCTGGATAGTGTGTAATGTTGAGCAGTAGTGTGTTATGGGCTGTTTCTGTATTTTTGTTATTATATTTTTATATAAGTTTCCACGGGCCAAATGAAATAAGGCTATAGGCCAGATTTGCCCTGCAGGCCTTGTGTTTGACGTGCGCCATAACGCTTCCTTCTGATTAGCTTAACTTGTTGGACTATTAAGTAAGCGTGCTTCGAGGCAGTGAAGTACCCCCGCGCAAACTTCCTGCTGTCTATGCTACTGCCTCTGGTGTTGCTGCCTAGTGTATAAGAGGAGGTAGAGCTCATCATAAATATTAAATGGATGTATGGCAATACCTCAGAAATTTGTCTTATCAGTATTTTGTATCACGATATTCAACAACAAAATTGTCTTATACCTAATCAAACCATCAGCAAAACTAAATAAAAGCATCTGAGGTTTGGGGAAATGGTAAAGTCTGGTATATAAAGTCCATAAGGCAAGTCGACTAGTGTTTACATAGCCATCAGTAAAACAAAATTGGCAAAATTGCTAATGTGATTACAGACGTCCCCATGAAAGCTGTATTTTAGACCTTTAATTTAAGGTGACAATAACGGCCTCAATGCTAGGTGCAATCTGTATAAGTTTATACAGCTCCACTCCACTAGCTAGCTTTGCTGAGAGGGAAAATTCAAGTAGCCTAGAGTGTGATAGGGGTAGTAAACCCAGTGGATTTGTTGATCATTTATCATTTATCCCCATGCTTTCATTCATCAGTAAAGTTAATACTATACCTTATTATGGGTGTAAGTTAAAAAAAAAAAATATATATATATGTATATTAAAGTGGTGAAAAAAACTGTCCTTAGAAATGTAACTTGATAATCATCCATAAGTTATCATTTTTATTACGTGTCAGTCTTTTGCACAAGCATTTTGGTCTTCCTCGTTTATTATTTGGAATGGGCCATTTTTTTTTACTTAGTCTGTACACTGTAAACAGGTTAATTGTTAATTGTTAATGTTGATACAGTATATGTTTCACGTTCCTTATTTAGATTTAATGGGAGCCATGTCCAACAAAAGATCATTTTATGTCATTTTATATCATTTGTGTTCTACTGTTGGTTTCTTTTGTGAAATTATTAAAGTGTATTAAGTCTTTATTTTCTTTTTGTTACAGAATATTTGGGTTTAGCCTTTTTAATACTACATAAATTAGTAGGAAAACACTAAACTGCAAGGTTATGGCACTGCACGACTGGATTTAAGCTCAGTGTAAAACCAGACAAACATTAGATGTTCTTTAAATATATGCATTTAGAGGAAGTGGGGTAGAGGTTATGCATGGTTTTATGTCATACTTTTCTCAACAAATTGGGTCTCACTGCATGTTGCCTCTTAGAAAGGTCACAATCAAAGGGAAATTCTCAAAACCTGGCAGCATTTGTTGTTTCAAAAAACTTTGGGTTTAACTCTTGTTTTTAAACTTCTCACAGTTGGAGAGCAAGAGGGATGCGTTCTTCCCCCCACTTCACCAGTTCTGCACTAATGCGGCCAATCCTGTTACAGTTATCCGAGGCCTTGCTGGAGCACTTAAGCTGGGTATGTGTGTTTGTGTGTCTGTGTTTCTGGGTTTGTATATCTGTTTGTATCTGTTTGAAGTTTTCTCTGTGGCTTTAAGCACATATCACCCATTCTGGGAAACAGCTGAGTGTGTATTAGCTGTTGGGTGGTTTAATTACAAGTTGGAGAGCTTGGGATATTTAGTTGTCTGAAGCTGCCAGTGAGAGTGGACTTCTTACTGTGTGTGTTTTGTACATTATAAGATCATACAAGGCAACAGCACCACCTGTAAGCTAAAATTGTCATTACAGGTAGCGTCTCAAAAAGCACAACAGCTACATTTGGATAGTTCACTCAGCAGCACTTCCCACCTTAAGGCCTGCGGCCTGCATTTTGACTGGTGGCCATGAGCTCTGATTTTGCCACTGAGAGAATTTGTTTTGCTTTAATATATAATAATAGATGATTAATAAGGTGTGGAAATATGGCCTTATATACACTGATACCTTATTTGACACACGCGTTAGTTAATTAGTGTCCTTAAGGTTGCAGTGAGTACCTGTCATCTCCTCAGTGTGCTGGTATGTCATTATACTCATCACGTAATTGGCTGCCTGGCTTTTCTCCAGATGTGCATTCATTTGAACACATTCACATGCATTCAGTCTAATACCATGCTGCCAACTTGTCATACTGCCGGTGCTTTTTTATTCTGTGTAATTCTGATTTCTTATTTTTTCAGCTTGAGAAAGTTTATTGGTTTTAAATAACTTATTTTGTTCCAAGGTTTAAATCTTTGAATGGAGTTACTAGCATTGCCTGGATGTGTCTGATGTGACTGGGTGTATTGGGGATTTCGCTAATTACATGCTTCTCTTTCCATTCTTCCCTCCTCTCTCCTGTGCCTCAGACCTTGGTCTGTTCTCCACTAAGACCTTGGTGGAGGCAAACCCAGATCACCTGGTGGAAGTGAGGACCCAGTTCTCCCAGCCCACTGATGAGAACTGGGACATAACTGGCACCAGGAAGACATGGCGCTGCGAGAGTAGCCGATCCCATACCACTATCTCCAAATATGCGCAGTACCAGGCCTCCTCTTTCCAAGAGTCGCTGCGTGTAAGTACCACCTGCTCTTCTTACCCATCATTGAAGCCATTAGAGTTGCATGTTGTGTGAGTGAATGTTGATTTTTTTTAAGTAAAGGTCATCAGTCTCATTTTCATCAGTTTGATCATATCTGTTCTTGTTACAAAGCTTTGTTTCATTAACCGTTTAGCCAAACACCCTCTAGAAGCACATGCATAGGCAATTAAATCTTTCAGTGATGTGTTCAAAATCACAATTGTCAGCATTTGCTGTTACAAGTTTTTCGTTAACTAACGTGCATAATGATCATCTAACACACATAATTTATACTAAGTAGCTGAAATTAGGTGATGCTGATTCAAGTAATTACTATATGTTTGATATGAGAGTATCAGAGGGTAGCATATCACAAGATGTTGTCACATGGCCACAACATGATGCTGCCTCATAAGCATTTGTAAGGCCCCACCCCCAGCCTAACTGCTCATGACCACATTTGGTTCATTAGGAGAGAACTTGTCAGATTGAACCAGAAAAGGGGGAAATTGGCTTTAGACAAAGGAAACATCTGTAACAGTACATGTGGAACCAGCTCTGAAGTAACAGTGGTGGATCAACTGAGCAGAGCCCAGCAACAGGCCTAGTGTCTTCATGCTATCCTGAAAGGCTTTGTTGTTATTAGGCTTAGCATACTAGAAAAATGTTCTTAATAGCACTAGACTGTTTAGCTGGTTTGTAGAAAGGCAGAACAGAAGACACTGTATTCCGTTAAAGACCATAAAGGAAGCAGTCAACCAGAGATGCCTGTGTTGAAGTGATTAGTTGGAACTGACAGGTTGCAAAATGTCAGAGTAAGCGCTGGTAACAAGCGACGATGTCCCTGTGCAGCCTTCTTGTGAATCATGGAGTTAGTTTTCTTATTGTCTGGGGTGTCGTTTTAGCCTAAGATGAAGGGATAGGCAAAAAACAATGGAATGATTAACGCTGAGGAATATTAACAGGTTTTGACTGATTGTACTGTCCTGGTGGAAACAATTGAGTTCACTATGAACGACTGATTTGTTATTGTTGTTGGCTTCTGCTTGGCCCCAGTCTTCTTTGGGGGTATTAATGTTTTGGTTGGCAATCACTGTTAAATGTTTATTTATTTATTTTTTTTAAATCATAAACCAAACTGTCACACCCAGTGTTGAGTCTTTAAACTAGCTGTGCTTAAATTAGCACTAAGCCAAGTTATAGTGATAGTGCCTAAAAAGTCACATGTAGTTAATAGTTTAAACACTTTGACTAACACTAATGATTGAAGTGTAATGGCAGAACGATTTATATTTATAAACTTGTTGGTAATTAACCTTACTTTTACAAACACATTCGGTGTAGTTGACTACATGCTTGTGAAATATGATTGTTAAATCAAAAAGTTAGCTCAAATAATTGTGATTTGTGATCTTTTAGCTCTTTAAGAAGGTTTTTCTTGCCAGAAATGAGTTGTTTTTATTTTCAGTATACACTATGTGGCCACATACAAAGTATGTGGACACCGGACCATGACACCCATTTGTGCTTGTTGAACATCCTATTCCAAAAGCATGGCATTAATTTGGAGTTTCCCTTCCCTCCTTTCGCTGCTATAACAGCCTTCACTCTTCTGGCAAGGCTTTCCACTAGATTTTGGAATGTGGCTGTGGGGATTTGCTCATTCTGCCCCAAGAGTAGACTACTTATGGTTGGATTTCTCATCACTTGGAAACCACTCTCTGCTGCTGAGGATGACTCCACATGGACAGCCTAAAGTTTACATGAGATTACTGAGGATGGTACCACTTAGAAACCATCAAGATGGCTTTAGACTGCAGTTGATATCAAAAGTTTTGCTATGATGGCTTGGGACTATGATTGCTATGGTAGCTTTAGGACTCGCAATTCCCACAAACTCCCACTAACAGTTTTGCACTCAAGTCTCCATCAGTGAACAGTTGACTTCAACAAAATAGACTTCATGTGTAAACTATAATGAACTTTCGTGGTTACACAACTGCACTTTTTGACCATATAGTATACAGTTATAGAAGGGAATTATTTATAATTGCACTATTCAGTGTCACCCAGATGAGGATGGGTTCCCTTTTGAGTCTGGTTCCTCTCAAGGTTTCTCGATCGTCTCAGGGAGTTTTTTTGTTGCCACCATCGCCTCTGGCTTACTCATTAGGGATAAATTCATAAATTTAAAGTTTATATCCTGAATTTATATATTTTTATAAAGCTGCTTTGTGACAATGTTCATTGTTTAAAGCATTGTACAAATAAAACTGAATTGAATTGATGAGAATTATTGAGGTCAGGCACTGATGTTTGGTGAGGTGGTCTGGCCCGCAGTCTGCGTTCCAGTTCATCCCACAGGTGTTCAGTGGTGTTGAGGTCACGGCTCTGTGCAGGCCACTCGAGTTCTTCCATGTCAACCTTGGCAGACCATATATTTGTGAGCCTTGCTTTGTGCACAGGCACATTGTCATGCTGGAACAGGCTTGGGCCCCTAGTTCCAGTGAAGGAAAATTGTAATGCTACAGTATACAAAGACATTCTAGACAATTGTCTGCTTCCAACTTTGTGGCAGAAGTCTGTGGAAGGCCCACATGTGGGGTTGTGGTCAGGCGTCCACATACTTCTGGCTATATAGTGTATATGGTAATAAAGCTCTGATATTTGATCATATATCAGTTGATTTTAATTGGGCCAAAGAAGTTCATATTTTGGTTGCTGATTTCTTGCTAGTGCTTTAAGCCCACTAAGAAGAATAGACTTGCCATGTTATGTTAAGTCACTTCAGAAAGTCTCTCTTACTTCCTTTACTTGCTCTGAGTGGCTTCTGAGACAAAGGCTGTCAAAGGGCTGTCAGGATTTGCAGTGTGTGTGTGTGTGTTTGTTGTAGTGATCTTGAGGAAAAAACCCCACAAATATATGCTGCATTTGACTCACCTACAAAGGGGGGATGGAATAGCATCATTTTTGAACTCCATGCATTTGAGCTGCAAAGTGGGAAGAAAACATGGATGCCTCTCTGTTCACCTTTTGTTAGCAACAAGCTATCTAGCTGACTGATAAGTGATGCATATTTTCCTCCTCAAAACAGTGATCTGTATAGTCAATGTTGTAGATTTAAGAACCTAATATGTGTGCATGTAGATTGATCTAAAGCAAATACTTGTGTGTATATATAGCACACTTCAATTAAAGGTTATTTATTTCTGACACTGTCCACAGCCATGTTGATTTGACATCACTTTCTGAACTTGGAGTAACTGGGAGTTGAGAAGACCACCCCAAGTTCCTGAGTAGGAATTCTGATTTTTAAGGGGGGCCTTTTGTTTGTTTTGCCTGGTCTAAGGTCAGGATTTACAAGTTACAACCTCTAGTCAAAAGCAGCAATACTCTCGGTGCAAGCAGATAGGAGCTGTGGAAAAACCCAAGCATGAAAATACGTCTTGTTTGCAGTAGATGACTTGGTGTGGCATTGTTGAGAGAGAGAGTGACCTCTGCTGTCTAGTCTCTTCCCCCTTGCAGTGTGGCTCGGTATATTTCCCCCCACAATGCACACAGGAAATCTTGGATCATATCTACCTCTGTTTGGCAGTCATTCAGCTTAATGGTATTCTAAACAAGTTTTAACAAGTCTGCGTTACCAGTGTTGTGCTGTTTCAAACAATTAATTTAATTTGCTTTTTGTTTGACGTTTGAATTTTCCTTAGCAGTCTTTGCAAATGGAAGACAAAGTACCATGTATATTACTTGATAAAGACTTCATAATGATTCTGTCTCTCTTTGACTCATTTTCAGGAGGAGAATGAAAAGAAAGGACAAAAGGAGCACTCAGACACAGAATCAGCTCCTGCAGAAAAGTAAGGCTTCATATGCTAAAGCCCATACAGGCCATTGCAATACTACATCTCAAATGCATCCCTGATTAAATAAAACTCTTGTATCTTTTTTTTTTTTTCTTTCCGCCCCAGTTTGGTACGACGACGGAGAGGTCCCTTTAAGCATATTAAGTTTGGGACAAACATTGACTTGTCAGACGAGCGAAAGTAAGTGTGTGTTGACTCTATGTTGAAAGGAAGGACTTAATTCAGACCATTATCATTTTTAACGCTTTGGTTTGGTAGCATTGTTTATTGCAGTAATTCAACTGTCCAGATCTTCAGATTGGGCCACACAACTGTATTCTAGAAAAATCCTTTTGAATAGTCCAGAGAAACCTGTAACCTGTGACACTACATACTTTGTTTATATTAAAATTCCAATTTGCAGTAGAAGAAATAAATCTTCATCTTCATCAGTAACAGATGCATACTGAAGAAGAAGAAGCGTCTGTTAATGTGAAATGCCTTTTTTTTGCATATAGAATTTGGAGTCAGAGCATTGTTGAAGGAGAATGGTGTGAGCAGTGTGTACACGTTAGCTGTGATGTTTTATCACATTTCCTCTGTGTGATTCAGGTGGAAGCTACAGCTGGCTGAGTTGAGTAAGCTGCCTGCATTTGCCCGCGTCGTTTCTGCAGGGAACCTGCTCACTCATGTGGGCCATACCATCCTGGGCATGAATACTGTCCAGCTCTATATGAAGGTCCCAGGAAGCAGGACACCAGGTCTGTGATGTGTGCATGCGCGCACACACACTCGCTACTTGTGCAATGTCTGATGCCATGCATGTACCATAAATATAATATGTATATGTTAATATTAAATATAATATGATAAATATGTTAAATGTTCAGTATTTTTCAAAAGCTGATGTGCCACTGATATTTTGGTTCAGGTCATCAAGAAAACAACAATTTCTGTTCAGTCAACATTAACATCGGCCCAGGAGACTGCGAGTGGTTTGCTGTGCCCGAGTCGTACTGGGGTGTTCTGAATGACTTTTGTGAGAAGTAAGTTGGTTAAAACCATATACTGTCACACGAGACACTAAATGATATAACAATCGATTAGTCTTTTACTGTTTTACATTGAAATTTCGTACACCATTATATGCTACATGTATATTGACCTGTGTGTCGATTGTTTCTTAATTATGTAGGAATAACATAAATTTCCTGATGGGCTCATGGTGGCCTAACCTGGAAGACTTGTATGAAGCTAATGTGCCAGTGTATCGCTTCATCCAGAGACCAGGAGACCTGGTGTGGCTAAACACAGGCACAGTACACTGGGTGCAGGCCATTGGCTGGTGCAATAATGTAGCCTGGAATGTAGGCCCTCTCACCGGTAACTATAAAAAATGTATTGTTTTTGATACTGCCAAACCTCTTGTACATAAAAATATGCTTTTACAAATTGTGATTTTTAACATTTTTTTTGTATTAAGTTTTTTTGTATTTAAGTTTGAGTTAAAATTGAATGGGAGATAGAACCTTATGAAGGTTACGAAATGTAAATGAAAATTCTGTGATTTGTCATTAACATATAAAGCAATATTTCCCTCTCTTTCTTCAGCACATCAGTACAAGTTGGCAGTGGAGCGCTATGAGTGGAACAAACTCCAGAGTGTCAAATCCATCGTTCCTATGATTCACCTCTCTTGGAACCTGGCCAGAAACATTAAAGTATCGGACCACAAGCTCTTTGAGATGATCAAGTGAGTCATCCTGATGTACAAAACACTGTGCCAAGAACATATCCTTCTCATACCACTTATAATTAACATCTTCGAGTAATTAATTTGTTTTAGGTAGTGTTTCAGGTGAGTTTAAACTATGAAACATGGATTGGTTGTAGTCATTATGATCATGTGTTTCTCTGTGGTGGCAGGTACTGTTTGCTGAAGACACTGAAGCAGTGTCAGATGCTCAGGGAGGCACTGATAGCTGCAGGCAGGGAGCTGGTGTGGCATGGGAGGACCAAGGACGAGCCAGCACACTACTGTAGCATTTGTGAGGTATGGGGTGGCACTTAGTCTAGAGAACTGTGCTACTGTCAAACATCTTTCAATATAATAAATAATTTCTGTAGATCTTCTAATGTAAGACAATGAGATGATCCCTGGGCTATACTTTTGATTATTGCGACACTGCTTCTTTTGGTTTCGCAAATGACTATATGCAAATTGAGTAGAGAATTTTGCAAATGTTTGTATGGTGAACTTACTTGTAATTTGATCAATTTAAATCAACACATACATTCTCTTGTACATCATGGTTTGCACAGCCAACAGCTGTTAAACTACTTCAGGAATTTTATTAACAGACAAAATATCTTAAGATAACAAATATATTACTTCCGTCCAGATCGAGACATTAATGACTCACTGTTTTCAACCCCAGATTCTGAACAGTGTTTCTGTGTGAGTTTATTAACAACAGATGTAAACAATGGCCATGGCTCTCTGTCCCATCTTGCACCACCAGGAGGCTCTGCATTACCAATACTTCATCGCAAGGGCCCTCATTCATCAGAGATGCATACGGTCAAACTCGTCATAACACAGCCATATGCAGATTCCCCCAACAGCTTCCTTATTTATTAGTTTCATCTTTGGTGTATTTCATACATGATTTTCCCATCTGGCTAGAGCACATGTGAATTTCAGCAGATTTGCACAGATTTGTTCATACGTCAGTCTGGGTGCTCAAATCTGCACTCGTTTCTACGATTGCTGAATAAGGGCAAAACAAACTGTGTGTGAGTGGTTGTATGTTTTTAATCATTTTTGTGATTTGATGGTCTTCTTTTTAGGTTGAGGTCTTTAACCTACTGTTTGTCACCAGTGAGAGCAACTCGCGGAAGACATACGTGGT
This sequence comes from Pangasianodon hypophthalmus, assembly GCF_027358585.1. NCBI lineage: Eukaryota > Metazoa > Chordata > Actinopteri > Siluriformes > Pangasiidae > Pangasianodon > Pangasianodon hypophthalmus. The sequence continues at coordinate 15,259,341 of NC_069714.1, forward strand.
GCATTGTCAGGATTGTGCTCGTCGAGGCAGTCCGAACCTTGACAACTTTGTAGTTTTGGAGCAGTATAAGATAGAGGATCTCATGCAGGTCTACGACCAGTTCACATTAGTGAGTCACTGTCTTTAATTCATTCAAATATTGTTCAAGGTTTGTCTTGCCTTTCATGATAATACTCTTCTAGTAAGCAGTTTGTTATAAGTACTTAATTTAGCTAATTTGGTTTACTCTTTTCTCAACAGGCTTCACCTCTGCCTTCCTCCACGTCTTGACATTAACATTAACAAGTTCTGAGGATAAACCCCTGGAACGCAACATAACTCTTTCTGATATTCAGGAGTAGTGACCCAGTTCCACACCACTGGTTTCTGTAGCAAATAGCACAAGGCTGCTGGCGCTAAATTGTTTGTCTATGCAACCCAAATACAGAGTGTCACCCCCACTGGTCTGGAGTGGGCAGTGGGCACCTCTCCAATCTATTCTCGGACTGTTTTGACTGGCTCAGCACCACTCCTTAGAGGGAAAAGGCAAACTATATACAAAGGACAAATCAGTGAAAAATCATATATATATTACAACTGGCAAAATTGCTCAAACTACTGATGTGTCTGTTTCCTTTTCTTTCTTTTCTTTTGTTTTGAATCTAATGAATTTCTTTCCTTTCTTAAGTGATTTATGTATGGGGTGATACATGACCATAGTTCCTTGAATTTCTTTCTCTACTAAATGAGTACTAGGGTAGCTGGTCTTTCTTAAATTTCTTTAGGCAATGAAACTGAAAAAAGAGAATTATAATGTGAAGGTAATTCATTTTTTTTTTATCAGTTTATATGTTAGTGTGTATATATATATATATATATATATATATATATATATATATATATATATATATAGTAAGGGAAAAACAGCCAAGTCACAAAGAAACATGGGTTGCACATGGCTAATGAGTAAACTTTAATTTGTACTTTTTGTTATGTTTCTAATCTTGTAAATTTACACTATTTATAAATGTGTATTTATTGCTTGAAAATATTTGTTGATGGAATGCTGTTATTTTTTGAGAGTACACGCCATTAAATTTTATGGAGCAGCGTTGTTTTACCATTTCTCTTATGTTTTCTATACATGGATTAAACTGTTTCGTAAGAAATGTACGGAGAACACTGTCAAATTGTTTGACAGGTGTTTGAGTTATTAAACAGTTTGAATGGAAATGTGGCTATTTTGTGTGATGTGAACTGTATAATCTATGCTGCGTGAAACCTATGCAGTGCATATAGTTCTCACAGTATTGGGATTTATTGTTGGAACTGATGCTCTAGAACTTGTCACTGTACTTGCATTCAGGATACCTGTATCCATAATCGATATTGCATGGCCTGAAGGGATGTAGTGTGTCCTTAAGGATTTGAACAGCTTTGTGTATCCTCTGATCAGTCTGTGTTCGGTCTGCACATACAGTCAGCTCTGCGATGGCTATACTGGGCAGTCCAGACGATTGCACATCTGTAGAAGTGAGCAGTTTGGGCAGGACGTATCTACAGAGCAAGGTAAAGCTCTGAGAGGGACGAACGCTGTCACAGGGAGGAGTTCTTATGCAGGAACCGCTCAGACACGAGAACACGTCTGTGCGATTCTCCTGTGGGTCTGCCTCAGTGTGGAATCCTATAGAAGGTATGTGGATGTTATTACAGTGTTATTACCTACCTGCATATTACTCATTAGAAGCATAATGTCATGAATAAGGCAGAAGGCCTAAGATCATAGCAGGCATACAGCTCTCTGTCCTAAGCTGACCAAAACAAAGCAGAGTTTGCAAAGTAGCCCTTTAAGTAAAAAAGATATAATCATACTCTTTCACCAGTTAATAATCTGTAATGTACGATTCACTTTATATCTTGTCATTTTAGGTCTTATATGATATAGGATTGATTCAATTCTGGTGTGATGATAAAGGCCTCCTGTACTAGTTCCCTTGTGTAGTTATTTCCCAAGTACCTTAGACTTCTACAAGTAGCAGTTATATTCCAACTTGTAAATACTAAAAGTACAATCAGATCAGTCCAGCATGCACATAATCTTGAGTAAAGGGTCCCCCCCTCCATATGTCTTCAAGATCAGTGGTTCTCAAAGTGGGGTACATGCAGCATATCCAGTGGGTCTGTATTTATTTATTTATTTATTTATTTATTATTATTTTTTGTTTAACTGGTGACTTGAATTAAATGAGTTTAATCAAAATCTCATAACTCAAAAACAAATGAGTCTATAAATACTGTCAGCTTGGACCTAATGTGTTCTGCTGGTGGAAGGTTCAGGAACAAAAGCACCAATAAATAGCCAGAGTATCATTGTACATATTTGTAATATCTGAATAATTCATAAAATAAATGTGGGTTGCAGGGGTCTGTGGATTTTTTTTTTTCTTTTTTTTTTTTTCTTTTTTTTTTTTTTTTTTTAAAAACAGCTAAAACTCTATGCTTACTTCAAAGTGTCCCTTTTTTCCAAGTCCATGTGCAAAAAGCATTCTAAGTGAATGGATATTGTGGAAGTGAAAACTGCTAATTAGAGAGTCCACTTCCTAATGCTCAGATTAGCAGAAGTATTCTTTTAAAGTGCCTCACCCTCCTGCAGGTCGATGATCCCGATTGTGCTGGCGTCCATGATGAAGAGCCTTCCATCCTCTGCTATGCCAAATATGTCCTCTGAAACGTTGGTGTAGTAAAGGTGGAAGTGGAGGCTATTGGAGGCCAAGCTCTGGGTAATGTGGAGGATCTGGTAGGCAGCGTCAGATCTGTGTGCCAGTGGTGATGGGTACAGGCTCTTCAGGGGTCTGCAGCCCGCCCACACCATCAGCCTGCCACAGGAACCATGATAGCGCGGGAAGGGCCAGCCCTCGGTCCCTGGAAACATCTACAGCAACACAGCAGGGGTGGGGAGGAGGAAGCTGGTTAGATATTATTCACAAAAGATAGCCTACTCAACAACTGAGTCACTTTGTAATATTTCAAAATGTCCTAAGGGTTATGCGAGTTTGGTTCTAGCATTTTAAAGTGCGTCTACATAGATTTTTTCCCCTAAAAAGTAAACAATTAGCTGTTGAATGTAGGGGTTGCTTTAGAGAGAGAAACTGATGAACCCAGTTAGAAAGCCACATAGAATCTTTTTTTTGCTAAGAGAGTAACAGATACTACACAGTTAAGTGGAGTATAGCAATTTATATGCACTTACAGAACAAAAGAACAGTTACTGAAGGGTTCTTTGAAAAGTTAGTGGTTCTGGAGAACTGTTTCTGAATTACCTTTTCTGGTAACCTCTAAGAATTCTCCCAAAGGGACAACATAAATGGACACTTTTTTTTTTTTTTTTTTTCCTTCTTTTTCTCCCCCTCCTTCAAAGATTGTAACATTCTTAGCATTGGTAATGAGCATGTGGAAACTAAGATAATGTTGTTTTATACCTGTAGTAGAAGAGGCTGTTGATTGACAGCCAGTGTATAGAGTAGTCTGAGCTTGTCCTTATTGGTGAAGTGCTTCATCTGGACACTGCCCACATCAGCTACCTCAAAGTAGCGGTGCACAATTCGATTCAGCAGCCTCTGAGATGGACAGCGCAGCATTGGAGTGACCAGACCCTGAGAACAGGGGGTTAGTATACATTGCAGCAGTCTCTTCAGAATTGTTCATGTAGTTCCCTTCATAAGCCATCCTGCTAGCTCAGGGCAGATGCAGCTGAAGGGAAGGCTACCTGGAGCAAAGACAGCTGCACCAAAATCATTGCCACTGTAGGTATATTGAATGTACACTGATCAGCCATTACATTAAAACCACCTGCCTAATATTGTGTAGGTCCCCCTTGTGCCGCCAAAACAGCTCTGACCTGGCAAGGCATGGACTCCACAAGACCTCTGAAGGTGTGCTGTGGTATCTGGCACCAAAACGTTAGCAGCAGATCCTTTAAGTCCTGTAAGTTGTGAGGTGGAGCCTCCATGGATCGGACTTGTTTGTCCAGCACGTCCCACAGATGCTCGATTGGATTGAGATCTGGGGAACTTGGAGGCCAAGTAAACGCCTTTCATGTTCTCAAGCCATTCCTGAACAATTTTTGCAGTGTGGCAGGGCGCATTATTCTGCTGAAAGAGGCCACTGCCATTATGGAATACTATTGCAATGAAGGGGTGTACTTGTTCATGCAACAATGTTTGGGTAGGTGGTATGTGTCAAAGTAACATCCACACGAATGCCAGGACCCAAAAGTTTCCCAGCAGAACATTGCCCAGTGCATCACACTGCCTACATCAACTTCGTGAACTGACTGTTCACTTGCTGCCTAATATATCCCACCTCTTGACAGGTGCCATTGTAATGATGATCAATATTATTCACTTCACCAGTGGTTTTCTTGTTATGGCTGATCAGTGTATTTTCTATGGGAATTTTTTCATGAAAAGGCTCTTAGAAAAATACAGTAATAAAGAAATTTAATCGTGTGTTCAAAGTAGGTGAAGTAGCTCAACCTGACACCTGTACATTAAGGTGAATTGCGTAAAGCTCAGAACTGCACAGACAGAGACAGACCTGCACTATACTGGGTAACAGGATATTGGAGTTGGCCAAATTCTGGAAACGTGGCGTTGCTCTCAGAACTGCCTCAATGCTGCAGGATTTCCTTTTGCCTGCTGAGATGCAAATGCTTTTGTCAGCCAGCTGGTGCAGGTCGGGGGAAACCAGGCGTGACAGCACCACGGGCCGCCAGGTTTCCGAATCATCTGTGTAATTTCCCTCATAAGATGTCCTGTTATCTGAGAGTAAATGCAGTTGAGGAGACAGCCACCTTTCAAACCTAGTGTGAAGTCAAGTGAATTTCCTGTTAGACTCCACATACTTTAGTTTAATCAAACCAGTTGGCACTTTTTGTGCGAAACTCTCTGTAGTTTAGGAAGATATGTGCAATCACTGATGGAAAAAGAACGTAATATATGTAATCTATTTGAAAGTTTACTTAGAAATCACAAATCGTGATATTTGAATCTGCCTTCAAATCTTTCCTTCAGTGTTGTAGATTTAGTGGTGATATTAACACTTGTTTTATACTGTTATTGTTGTGTGAACTGTAGTGTATATGTTTGAAAAGAGAAAGGAAAAAAATAGCTCCCTAAAAATACAGCTTTTTAAATCTCAATCACCACCTTACCTTATTTGCTCTTTGTAAAGCTTCTTGCATATGGAAGTGCCCACACAGGCATTGCATTTATCCAGACCCAGGAATTCTCGTGTAAAGCTGTTGGTTCCCTGTGATGGTACAGGTGAAGGATTTGAGACCACCAGAGGCAGCCCCAAGCACAGAAACCAACTGTGCCACCATGCTCCTACCATCGCTTCTGTAGAGGCCATGGACGAAATACTCCTCAGTGCCATCCCGGCATGGTGTACAAACCTCCAGCAGCTCAGGACATAAACACCACACTACAGCGTTTAAGGTCTTAGATCTATGGCCACTATACTGAGAGAACAATATCTGCATGACCACTGGCACGCAATGCCACACCTCCACAGGAAACACATGGAGGATACTGATAACCATTGTTGTCATAGAAACTCTTCCTCCCTGTGGATGAATGGATCCTGGGTTGTATATGACCCGAGTCGAACACTGTCTTGTGTAGTTGTGTGCAACTTTTTATGCAACAGACAAATGAGACTGTCTGAATAATTGAGATTGGGGGCCTACTAGTAATATTTCTCTTTTGTCTGTGTTTAATCTGAAAGGTTTTTTTCATCCAGAGCTTTAGTTCAGAAATGCATGCTCTCACCCAGATAATATCTGGTTAGTGATGGTCTTGTGGTGGTCCCTGTCCACTCCCTTACAGAAACGTCACATGATTCACATTAAAATATTTTAAATACTATTTAGATACTTCACATGTAGTACACACTTTTATTTTCACAAGTTTTCTCACGATTCATTTTTTAATTCATTTCGTGATTTATTTTTACATGTTAATCTTTCACATGGGTGACAGCAGCTTACTGTCTGTGTGGTGGTTCTGTTCACCCTGTGTCCACATTTCCTGCCACCTCCCAAAAACATTGCCTAGTGCTCCTGGGATAGGCTCCATGTCCACCGTGATCCTGGCCAGGATAAAGCGGTTACTAAAGATGAATGAATGAAATGAGTGATCTCTCACCCACTTATTATATTTTTACATTATTTTATCACATGATTCAGTTTCTTCATTAGTGATTTTCCTCCCCACAGTATTCATTTATTTTTACATGGGATTTTCACACATCATTAATTCATGTGCACATGTCATCACAAAGATAACATGGCCAAAAGTTTGTTTTTAAACATCCCATTCCAGATTTGCTGTTATTATAGGAAGGCTTGCCACTAGATTTTGGAGCGTGGCTGTGGGGATTTGTGCTTGTTCAGCCACAAGAGCATTAGTGAGGTCGGGCACTGATATTAGGTGAGTAGACCTGGGCTGCAGTCAGCGTTGCATTTCATCCCAAAGGTGTTCAGGGTGGTTGAGGTCAGGGCTCTGTGCAGGCCACTTACGTTCTTCTACACCAGCTTTGGCAAACCATGTCGTCGTGGAGCTTGATTTGTGCACGGGGGCACTGTCATGCTGGAACATGTAATGCTACAACATACAAGGACAATCTATATAATCATGTGCTTCCAACATTGTGGCAACAGTTTGGGGAAGAACCATATATGGGTGTGATTTGTCAGGTGTCTCCAAATGTTTGGCTATTTAGTGTATTATTCACATGAATTCACATGTGTTTAATTGAGGTCACATTTCAGGACCTAACATGCTGAAATGCTCACACAGACAACCACAGGTACAGGTGCATCAAACTGAGTGGTATCTAAGGGTGGCTCTATCAGAATGTGATTACATGAAATGAGGTAACAGGCAAAATGAAAATGTCAACTATGTTAATATGCTACTCGAATGTTGACAGATACTAAGGATTTAATATGGTGTTTTGAGGGAGGAAAACAGAGTGCACTTTGAGCTGGTCTGATTCATCAGCACAACTCGTGAGCACATGTTTCTCTTGTGATTAAGCCATGAGTGTACCGAAGGCGGCTCTGTGTAATTACACAGTGTGGCCGCTAGAGGGCGAATTGGGTGAGTGCGTTATAACTGCAAATTACATATTCCAAGCCTGTTAGTCATTCGGGTGATTCACAGAGCTCTGAAAACTTTTTTTTTTTTTTTTTTTTTTTTTTTAAAAAGCCGCGCTGATTCACATATATGCTGGCCTTGTATAAACACGCTGGGTTATTTAAAGGTAGGAAATAAATATGCAGGAGGTAATTATGTTCGGAAGTATCCCGAGACAAGTCATCAAACCACCATAGAGGAAATGCATTCATTTAGGAAGTAGTGTACTTCAAATGTCTTACGCATTTATTCCAAGTAAAGACTAATAGAGTAGTAAGAGGACTATGGATTCAGCGTCGTGTTGATGAAGCGCACTGAAAGACAGTCTGGAGGACTTACTGGACGTAGGGTAAATGAAGGTCAACTTTTACTAGGTTTTACTAGGTTTCATTCCAGTATCTATATCTATCTATATCTATATCCAGTATCTATATCTATATCTATATTCCAATAAGATGTTTACTTACCACATAAGAAGGAAAAAAAATGTAAGTAACATATTTTGATGCCACACTTGATAGTTTTATTTGTGCTAAAACAAATCTGAGATATATTTACTAGGTCTAAATCATAATCCTAATTTGTTTTTGTTGAACAGGCTTCTCTGGCCAAAAAAATCATATATAGGGTAAATGTTATTAAAGTGGGACACTTTTGAAAGTAGTACATTTTGTGTCACTTTTTTTTTTTTTTTTAAACTATCATTCAAAT